>NW_028181402.1:200000-207500 GCF_964211825.1 Aythya ferina | reverse complement strand
AACCCTAACACTAAACCTATCCCTATCCCTAACCCTAACCCTAACCCTAACCCTAACCCTAAGAGAACACTAACCATAACCCTAACCCTAACCCTAATCCTAACCCTAACACTAAGAGAACCCTAACCCTAACCCTAACACTAAGAGAACCCTAACCATAACCCTAACCGTAACCCTAACCCTAACCCTAAGCCTAACCCTAACCCTAAACCTAACCCTAACCCTAACCCTAACCCTAACCCTAACCCTAAGCTAACCCTAACCCTAAGAGAACAATAAACCTAACCCTAACCCTGACCCTAAGAGAACCCTAACCCTAACCCAAACGCTAAGCCTAACCCTAAACCTAACCCTAACCCTAACCCTAACCGTAACCCTAACCCTAACCGTAACCCTAAGAGAACCTTAACCCTAACCCTAACCCTAACCCTAACCCTAACACTAAGAGAACACTAACCCTAACCCTAACCCTAAGAGAACCCTAACCCTAACCCTAACGCTAACCCTAACCCTAACTCTAAACCTAACCCTAACCCTAACCCTAACCCTAACCCTAACCCTAACCCTAAGAGAACACTAACCATAACCCTAACCCTAACCCTAATCCTAACCCTAACACTAAGAGAACCCTAACCCTAACCCTAACACTAAGAGAACCCTAACCATAACCCTAACCGTAACCCTAACCCTAACCCTAAGCCTAACCCTAACCCTAAACCTAACCCTAACCCTAACCCTAACCCTAACCCTAACCCTAAGCTAACCCTAACCCTAAGAGAACAATAAACCTAACCCTAACCCTGACCCTAAGAGAACCCTAACCCTAACCCAAACGCTAAGCCTAACCCTAAACCTAACCCTAACCCTAACCCTAACCGTAACCCTAACCCTAACCGTAACCCTAAGAGAACCTTAAACCTAACCCTAACCCTAACCCTAACCCTAACACTAAGAGAACACTAACCCTAACCCTAACCCTAAGAGAACCCTAACCCTAACCCTAACGCTAACCCTAACCCTAACTCTAAACCTAACCCTAACCCTAACCCTAACCCTAACCCTAACCCTAACCCTAACCCTAACCCTAACCCTAACCCTAACCCTAACCCTAACCCTAACCCTAAGAGAACACTAACCATAACCCTAACCCTAACCCTAATCCTAACCCTAACACTAAGAGAACCCTAACCCTAACCCTAACCATAACCCTAACCCTAACCCTAACCCTAACCCTAACCCTAACCCTCATCCTAACCCTAACACTAAGAGAACCCTAACCCTAACCCTAACCCTAACCCTAACCGTAACCCTAACCCTAACCCTAACCCTAACCCTAACCCTAACCCTAACGCTAACCCTAACCCTAACCCTAACCCTAACCCTAAGAGAATACTAACCCTAACCCTAACCCTAACCCATACCCTTACCCTAACCCTAACCCTAACCCTAACCCTAACCCTAACCCTAACCCTAACCCTAACCCTAACCCTAAGAGAACCCTAACCCTAACCATAAACCTAACCCTAACCCTCACCCAAACCCTAACCGTAACCCTAAGAGAACACTAAACCTATCCCTAACCCTAACCCTAACCCTAACCCTAACCGTAACCCTAAGAGAACCCTAACCCCAACCCTAACCCTAACCGTAACCCTAACACTAAGAGAACACTAACCCTAACCCTAACCCTAAGAGAACACTAACCCTAACCCTAACCCTAACCCTAATCCTAAACATTACCCTAAACCTAATCCTAACACTAACCCTAAACCTAACCCTAACCCTAACCCTAACCCTAACCCTAACCCTAACCGTAACCCTAAGAGAACACTAACCCTAATCCTAACCCTAACCCTAACCCTAACCCTAACCCTAAACCTAACCCTTACCCTAACCCTAACCCTAACCCTAATCCTAACCCTAACGCTAACCCTAACCCTAACTCTAACCCTAACGCTAACACTAACCCTAACCCTAACCCTAACCAAGAGAACCCTAACCCTAACCCTAACCCTAACCCTAACCCTAAGAGAAAAATAACCCTAACCCTAACCCTAACACTAAGAGAACCCTAACCATAAACCTAACCGTAACCCTAACCCTAACCCTAAGCCTAACCCTAACCCTAAACCTAACCCTAACCCTAACCCTAACCCTAACCCTAAGCTAACCCTAACCCTAAGAGAACAATAAACCTAACCCTAACCCTAACCCTAAGAGAACCCTAACCCTAACCCAAACGCTAAGCCTAACCCTAAACCTAACCCTAACCCTAACCCTAACCGTAACCCTAACCCTAACAGTAACCCTAAGAGAACCTTAACCCTAACCCTAACCCTAACCCTAACCCTAACACTAAGAGAAAACTAACCCTAACACTAACCCTAAGAGAACCCTAACCCTAACCCTAACGCTAACCCTAACCCTAACCCTAAACCTAACCCTAACCCTAACCCTAATCCTAACCCTAAGCTAACCCTAACCCTAAGAGAACAATAAACCTAACCCTAACCCTAACCCTAAGAGAAAAATAACCCTAACCCTAACCCTAACACTAAGAGAACCCTAACCATAAACCTAACCGTAACCCTAACCCTAACCCTAAGCCTAACCCTAACCCTAAACCTAACCCTAACCCTAACCCTAACCCTAACCCTAAGCTAACCCTAACCCTAAGAGAACAATAAACCTAACCCTAACCCTAACCCTAAGAGAACCCTAACCCTAACCCAAACGCTAAGCCTAACCCTAAACCTAACCCTAACCCTAACCCTAACCGTAACCCTAACCCTAACAGTAACCCTAAGAGAACCTTAACCCTAACCCTAACCCTAACCCTAACCCTAACACTAAGAGAAAACTAACCCTAACACTAACCCTAAGAGAACCCTAACCCTAACCCTAACGCTAACCCTAACCCTAACCCTAAACCTAACCCTAACCCTAACCCTAACCCTAACCCTAAGCTAACCCTAACCCTAAGAGAACAATAAACCTAACCCTAACCCTAACCCTAAGAGAACCCTAACCCTAACCCAAACGCTAAGCCTAACCCTAAACCTAACCCTAACCCTAACCCTAACCCTAAGCCTAACCCTAAGAGAACACTAACCATAACCCTAACCCTAACCCTAATCCTAACCCTAACACTAAGAGAACCCTAACCCTAACCCTAACCCTAACCCTAACCCTAACCCTAACCCTAACCCTAATCCTAACCCTAACACTCAGAGAACCCTAACCCTAACCCTAACCCTAACGCTAACCCTAACCCTAACCCTAACCCTAACCCTAAGAGAATACTAACCCTAACCCTAACCCTAACCCATACCCTAACCCTAACCCTAACCCTAACCCTAACCCTAACCCTAACCCTAACCCTAACCCTAACCCTAACCCTAAGAGAACCCTAACCCTAACCCTAAACCTAACCCTAACCCTCACCCAAACCCTAACCGTAACCCTAAGAGAACACTAAACCTATCCCTAACCCTAACCCTAACCCTAACCCTAACCGTAACCCTAAGAGAACCCTAACCCCAACCCTAACCCTAACCGTAACCCTAACACTAAGAGAACACTAACCCTAACCCTAACCCTAAGAGAACACTAACCCTAACCCTAACCCTAACCCTAACCCTAATCCTAAACATTACCCTAAACCTAATCCTAACACTAACCCTAACCCTAACCCTAACCCTAACCCTAACCCTAACCCTAACCGTAACCCTAAGAGAACACTAACCCTAACCCTAACCCTAACCCTAACCCTAACCCTAACCCTAACCCTTACCCTAACCCTAACCCTAACCCTAACCCTAAGAGAACCCTAACCCTAACCATAAACCTAACCCTAACCCTCACCCAAACCCTAACCGTAACCCTAAGAGAACACTAAACCTATCCCTAACCCTAACCCTAACCCTAACCCTAACCCTAACCGTAACCCTAAGAGAACCCTAACCCCAACCCTAACCCTAACCGTAACCCTAACACTAAGAGAACACTAACCCTAACCCTAACCCTAAGAGAACACTAACCCTAACCCTAACCCTAACCCTAATCCTAAACATTACCCTAAACCTAATCCTAACACTAACCCTAACCCTAACCCTAACCGTAACCCTAACCCTAACCCTAACCGTAACCCTAAGAGAACACTAACCCTAACCCTAACCCTAACCCTAACCCTAACCCTAACCCTAACCCTAACCCTAACCCTTACCCTAACCCTAACCCTAACCCTAACCCTAATCCTAACCCTAACGCTAACCCTAACCCTAACTCTAACCCTAACGCTAACACTAACCCTAACCCTAACCCTATCCAAGAGAACCCTAACCCTAACCCTAACCCTAACCCTAACCCTAAGAGAAAAATAACCCTAACCCTAACCCTAACACTAAGAGAACCCTAATCATAACCCTAACCGTAACCCTAACCCTAACCCTAAGCCTAACCCTAACCCTAAACCTAACCCTAACCCTAACCCTAACCCTAACCCTAAGCTAACCCTAACCCTAAGAGAACAATAAACCTAACCCTAACCCTAACCCTAAGAGAACCCTAACCCTAACCCAAACGCTAAGCCTAACCCTAAACCTAACCCTAACCCTAACCCTAACCGTAACCCTAACCCTAACCGTAACCCTAAGAGAACCTTAACCCTAACCCTAACCCTAACCCTAACCCTAACACTAAGAGAAAACTAACCCTAACACTAACCCTAAGAGAACCCTAACCCTAACCCTAACGCTAACCCTAACCCTAACCCTAAACCTAACCCTAACCCTAACCCTAACCCTAACCCTAACCCTAACCCTAACCCTAACCCTAACCCTAACCCTAACCCTAAGAGAACACTAACCATAACCCTAACCCTAACCCTAATCCTAACCCTAACACTAAGAGAACCCTAACCCTAACCCTAACCCTAAACCTAACCCTAACCCTAACCCTAACCCTAACCCTAATCCTAACCCTAACACTCAGAGAACCCTAACCCTAACCCTAACCCTAACCGTAACCCTAACACTAACCCTAACCCTAACCCTAACCCTAACTCTAACCCTAACCCTAAACCTAAGCCTAAGAGAAAACTAACCCTAACAATAAACCTAACCCTAACCCTAAACCTACACCTAACACTAACCCTAACCCTAACCCTAAGAGAACCCTAACCCTAACCCTAACCCTAACCCTAACCCTATCCCTATCCCTAACCCTAACCCTAACCCTAACCCTAACCCTAACCCTAACCCTAGCCCTAAGAGAACACTAACCATAACCCTAACCCTAACCCTAATCCTAACCCTAACACTAAGAGAACCCTAACCCTAACCCTAACCCTAACCCTAACCCTAACCCTAACCCTAACCCTAAGAGAATATTAACCCTAACCCTAACCCTTACCCTAACCCTAACACTAACCCTAACCTTAACCCTAAGAGAACCCTTACCCTAACTGTAAGAGAACCCTAACGCTAACCCTAACCCTAACCCTAACCCTAACCCTAACCCTAAGAGAACCCTTACCCTAACCGTAAGAGAACCCTAACCCTAACCCTAACCCTAAGAGAACCCTAACCCTAACCCTAACCCTAACCCTAACCCTAATCCTAAACATTACCCTAAACCTAATCCTAACACTAACCCTAACCCAAACCCTAACCCTAACCCTAACCCTAACCCTAACCCTAACCGTAACCCTAAGAGAACACTAACCCTAACCCTAACCCTAACCCTAACCCTAACCCTAACCCTAACCCTAACCCTTACCCTAACCCTAACCCTAACCCTAACCCTAATCCTAACCCTAACGCTAACCCTAACCCTAACTCTAACCCTAACGCTAACACTAACCCTAACCCTAACCCTAACCAAGAGAACCCTAACCCTAACCCTAACCCTAACCCTAACCCTAAGAGAAAAATAACCCTAACCCTAACCCTAACCCTAATCCTAAACATTACCCTAAACCTAAACCAAATCCTAACCCTAACCATAACCCTAACCCTAATCCTAACCGTAACGCTAAAATAACCCTAAATCTAACACAAACGCTAACCCTAACCCTAACCCTAACCCTAACCCTAACCCTAACCCTAACCAAGAGAACGCTAACCCTAACCCAAACCCTAACCCTAACCCTAACCCTAACCCTAACCCTAACCCTAAGAAAACACTAACCCTAACCCTAACCCTAACCCTAACCCTAACCCTAACTCTAACCCTAACCCTAAACCTAAGCCTAAGAGAAAACTAACCCTAACAATAAACCTAACCCTAACCCTAAACCTACACCTAACACTAACCCTAACCCTAACCCTAAGAGAACCCTAACCCTAACCCTAACCCTAACCCTAAGAGAAAAATAACCCTAACCCTAACCCTAACCCTAATCCTAAACATTACCCTAAACCTAAACCAAATCCTAACCCTAACCATAACCCTAACCCTAATCCTAACCGTAACGCTAAAATAACCCTAAATCTAACACAAACGCTAACCCTAACCCTAACCCTAACCCTAACCCTAAACAAGAGAACGCTAACCCTAACCCAAACCCTAACCCTAACCCTAACCCTAACCCTAACCCTAACCCTAAGAAAACACTAACCCTAACCCTAACCCTAACCCTAACCCTAACCCTAACTCTAACCCTAACCCTAAACCTAAGCCTAAGAGAAAACTAACCCTAACAATAAACCTAACCCTAACCCTAAACCTACACCTAACACTAACCCTAACCCTAACCCTAAGAGAACCCTAACCCTAACCCTAACCCTAACCCTAAGAGAAAAATAACCCTAACCCTAACCCTAACCCTAATCCTAAACATTACCCTAAACCTAAACCAAATCCTAACCCTAACCATAACCCTAACCCTAATCCTAACCGTAACGCTAAAATAACCCTAAATCTAACACAAACGCTAACCCTAACCCTAACCCTAACCCTAACCCTAACCAAGAGAACGCTAACCCTAACCCAAACCCTAACCCTAACCCTAACCCTAACCCTAACCCTAAGAAAACACTAACCCTAACCCTAACCCTAACCCTAACCCTAACTCTAACCCTAACCCTAAACCTAAGCCTAAGAGAAAACTAACCCTAACAATAAACCTAACCCTAACCCTAAACCTACACCTAACACTAACCCTAACCCTAACCCTAAGAGAACCCTAACCCTAACCCTAACCCTAACCCTAACCCTATCCCTATCCCTAACCCTAACCCTAACCCTAACCCTAACCCTAACCCTAACCCTAACCCTAACCCTAGCCCTAAGAGAACACTAACCATAACCCTAACCCTAACCCTAATCCTAACCCTAACACTAAGAGAACCCTAACCCTAACCCTAACCCTAACCCTAACCCTAACCCTAACCCTAACCCTAAGAGAATATTAACCCTAACCCTAACCCTTACCCTAACCCTAACACTAACCCTAACCTTAACCCTAAGAGAACCCTTACCCTAACTGTAAGAGAACCC
>NW_028181402.1:190000-195000 GCF_964211825.1 Aythya ferina | reverse complement strand
CTAACCCTAACCCTAACCCTAAGAGAACCCTAACCCTAACCCTAACCCTAACCCTAAACCTAAACCTAACCCTAACCCTAACCCTAACCCCAACCCTAACCCTAACCCTAACCCTAACCCTAACCTAACCCTAACCCTAACCCTAAGAGAACACTAAGCCTATCCCTAACCCTAACCCTTACCCTAACCCTAACCGTAACCCTAACCCTAACCCTAACCCTAACCCTAACCCTAACCCTAACCCTAACCCTAAACCTAAGCCTAAGAGAAAACTAACCCTAACCATAAACCTAACCCTAACCCTAAACCTACCCCTAACACTAACCCTAACCCTAACCCTAAGAGAACCCTAACCCTAACCCTAACCCTAACCCTAACCCTATCCCTATCCCTAACCCTAACCCTAACCCTAACCCTAACCCTAACCCTAACCCTAACCTTAACCCTAAGAGAACACTAACCATAACCCTAACCCTAACCCTAACCCTAACCCTAACCCTAACCCTAAGAGAATATTAACCCTTACCCTAACCCTTACCCTAACCCTAACACTAACCCTAACCCTAACCCTAAGAGAACCCTTACCCTAACTGTAAGAGAACCCTAACCCTAACCCTAACCCTAACACTAATCCTAACCCTAACCCTAAGAGAACCCTTACCCTATTCGTAAGAGAACCCTAACCCTAACCCTAACCCTAAGAGAACCCTAACCCTAACCCTAACCCTAACCCTAACCCTAAACCTAACCCTAAACCTAACCCTTTCCCTAAACCTAACCTTAACCCTAAGCCTAACCCTAACCCTAACCCTAACCCTAACCCTAACCCTAACCCTAACCCTAAGAGAACCCTAACCCTAACCCAAACACTAAGAGAACCCTAACCCTAACCCTAACCCTAACCCTAAGAGAACCCTAACCCTAAGAGAACAATAAACCTAACCCTAACCCTAACCCTAAGAGAACACTAACCCTAACCCTAACCCTAACCCTAACCCTAACCCTAACCCTAACCCTAACCCTAACCCTAACTCTTACCCTAACCCTAACCCTAACCCTAACCCTAATCCTAACCCTAACGCTAACCCTAAACCTAACTCTAACCCTAACGCTAACCCTAACCCTAACCCTAACCAAGAGAACCCTAACCCTAACCCTAATCCTAACGCTAACCCTAAACCTAACTCTAACCCTAACCCTAACCCTAACCCTAACCCTAACCAAGAGAACCCTAACCCTAACCCTAACCCTAACCCTAACCCTGACCCTAACCAAGAGAACCCTAACCCTAACCCCAACCCTAACTCTAACCCTAAACCTAACCCTAACCAAGAGAACCCTAGCCCTAACCCTAACCCTAACCCTAACCCTAAACCTAACCCTAAGAGAAACCTAACCCTAACCCTAAACCTAACACTAACACTAAACCTACCCCTAACACTAACCCTAACCCTAACCCTAAGAGAACCCTAACCCTTACCCTAACCCTAAGAGAACCCTAACCCTAAACCTAACCCTAACCCTAACCCTAACCCTATCCCTAACCCTAACCCTAACCCTTACCCTAACCCTAACCCTAACCCTAACCCTATCCCTAAGAGAACCCTAACCCGAACACTAACCCTAATCCTAACCCTAACCCTTACCCTAACCCTAAGAGAACACTAACCATAACCCTAACCCTAAACTTAATCCTAACACTAACCCTAACACTAACCCTAAGAGAACACTAAGCCTAACCCTAACCATAACCCTAACCCTAAACCTAACCCTAACCCTAACCCTAACCCTAACCCTAACCCTAACCCTAACCCTAACCCTAAGTGAACCCTAACCCTAACCCTAACCCTAACCCTAACCCTAACCCTAACCCTAACCCTAACCCTAACCCTAACCCCAACCCTAACCCTAACCCTAACACTAACCCTAACCCTAACCCTAACCCTAACCCTAAGAGAACACTAAGCCTATCCCTAACCCTAACCCTTACCCTAACCCTAACCCTAACCCTAACCCTAACCCTAACCCTAACCCTAACCCTAACCCGAACCCTAACCCTAACCCTAACCCTAACCCTAAGAGAACCCTAACCCTAACCCTAACCCTAAACCTAACCCTAACCCTAACCCTAACCCAAACCCTAACCCTAACCCTAAGAGAACACTAAACCTATCCCTAACCCTAACCCTAACCCTAACCCTAATCCTAATTGAATATTAACCCTTACCCTAACCCTAACACTAACCCTAACCCTAACCCTAAGAGAACCCTTACCCTAAATGTAAGAGAACCCTAACCCTAACCCCAACCCTAACACTAACCCTAACCCTAACCCTAACCCTAACCCTAACCCTAACCCTAAGAGAATATTAACCCTAACCCTAACCCTTACCCTAACCTTAACACTAACCCTAAACGTAACCCTAAGAGAACCCTTACCCTAACTGTAAGAGAACCCTAACCCTAACCCTAACACTAACCCTAACCCTAACCCTAAGAGAACCCTTACCCTAACCGTAAGAGAACCCTAACCCTAACCCTAACCCTAAGAGAACCCTAACCCTAACCCTAACCCTAAACCTAACCCTAACCCTTACACTAACCTTAACCCTAACCCTAACCCTAATCCTAACCCTAACGCTAACCCTAAACCTAACTCTAACCCTAACGCTAACCCTAACCCTAACCCTAACCAAGAGAACCCTAACCCTAACCCTAACCCTAACCCTAACCCTAACCCTAACCAAGAGAACCCTAACCCTAACCCCAACCCTAACCCTAACCCTAAACCTAACCCTAACCAAGAGAACCCTAACCCTAACCCTAACCCTAACCCTAACCCTAACCCTAACCCTAAGAAAACACTAACCCTAACCCTAACCCTAACCCTAACCCTAACCCTAACCCTAAACCTAAGCCTAAGAGAAAACAAACCCTAACCATAGACCTAACCCTAACCCTAAACCTAAGAGAACCCTAACCCTAACCCTAACCCTAAGAGAACCCTAACCCTAAACCTAACCCTAACCCTAACCCTAACCCTAACCCTATCCCTAACCCTAACCCTAACCCTTACCCTAACCCTAACCCTAACCCTAACCCTATCCCTAAGAGAACCCTAACCCGAACACTAACCCTAATCCTAACCCTAACCCTTACCCTAACCCTAAGAGAACACTAACCATAACCCTAACCCTAACCCTAATACTAACCCTAACCCTAACCCTAACCCTAAGAGAACACTAAGCCTAACCCTAACCCTAACCCTAACCCTAAACCTAACCCTAACCCTAACCCTAACCCTAACCCTAACCCTAACCCTAAGAGAACCCTAACCCTAACCCTAACCCTAACCCTAACCCTAACCCTAACCCTAACCCTAACCCTAACCCTAAATTAACCCTAACCCTAACCCTAACCCTAACCGTAACCCTAACCCTAACCCTAACCCTAACCCTAACCCTAACCCTAACCCTAACCCGAACCCTAACCCTAAACCTAACCCTAACCCTAAGAGAACCCTAACCCTAACCCTAACCCTAACCCTAACCCTAACCCTAACCCTAACCCTAACCCAAACCCTAACCCTAACCCTAAGAGAACACTAAACCTATCCCTAACCCTAACCCTAACCCTAACCCTAACCCTAACCCTAAGAGAATATTAACCCTAACCCTAACCCTTACCCTAACCCTAACACTAACCCTAACCCTAACCCTAAGAGAACCCTTACCCTAACTGTAAGAGAACCCTAACCCTAACCCTAACCCTAACACTAACCCTAACCCTAACCCTAAGAGAACCCTTACCCTAACCGTAAGAGAACCCTAACCCTAACCCTAACCCTAAGAGAACCCTAACCCTAACCCTAACACTAACCCTAACCCTAAGCCTAACCCTAACCGTAACCCTAACCCTTTCCCTAAACCTAACCCTAACCCTAATCCTAACCCTAAACCTAACCCTAACCCTATCCCTAACCCTAACCCTAACCCTAAGAGAACCCTAACCCTAACCCTAACACTAAGAGAACCCTAACCATAACCCTAACCGTAACACTAACCCTAAACCTAAGCCTAACCCTAACCCTAAACCTAACCCTAACCCTAACCCTAACCCTAACCCTAAGCTAACCCTAACCCTGAGATAACAATAAACCTAACCCTAACCCTAACCCTAAGAGAACCCTAACCCTAACCCTAACCCTAACCGAAACCCTAACCCTAACCCTAACCCTAACCCTAACCCTAACCCTAACCCTAACCCTAACCCTAAGAGAACACTAACCCTAACCCTAACCCTAACCCTAACCCTAACCCTAACCGTAACCTAAGAGAACACTAACCCTAACCCTAACCCTAACCCTAACCCTAACCCTAACCCTAACCCTTACCATAACCCTAACCCTAACCCTAACCCTAATCCTAACCCTAACGCTAACCCTAAACCTAACTCTAACCCTAACGCTAACCCTAACCCTAACCCTAACCAAGAGAACCCTAACCCTAGCCCTAACCCTAACCCTAACCCTAACCAAGAGAACCCTAACCCTAACCCCAACCCTAACCCTAACCATAATCCTAACCCTAACCAGGAGAACCGTAACCCTAACCCTAACCCTAACCCTAACCCTAACCCTAAGATAACACTAACCCTAACCCTAACCCTAACCCTAACCCTAAACCTAACCCTAAGAGAAACCTAACCCTAACCCTAAACCTAAAACTAACATTAAACCTACCCCTAACACTAACCCTAACCCTAACCCTAAGAGAACCCTAACCCTAACCCTAACCCTAAGAGAACCCTAACCCTAAACCTAACCCTAACCCTAACCCTAAGCCTATCCCTAACCCTAACCCTAACCCTTACCCTAACCCTAACCCTAACCCTAACCCTATCCCTAAGAGAACCCTAACGCAAACACTAACCCTAATCCTAACCCTCACCCTTACCCTAACCCTAAGAGAACACTAACCATAACCCTAACCCTAACCCTA
>NW_028181402.1:180000-185000 GCF_964211825.1 Aythya ferina | reverse complement strand
AGAACACTAACCCTAACCCTAACCCTAACCCTAACCTAACCCTAATCCTAACCCTAACGCTAACCCTACCCTAACGCTAACCCTAACCCTAACCCTAACCCTAACCCTAACCCTAACCAAGAGAACCCTAACCGTAACAAAACACTAACCCTAACCCTAACCCTAAACCTAACCCTAACCCTAACCCTAACCCTAACAAAACACTAACCCTAACCCTACCCCTAACCCTAACCCTAACCCTAACCCTAACCCTAACCCTAACCCTAACCCTAAACCTATCCCTATCCCTAACCCTAACCCTAACCCTAACCCTAACCCTAACCCTAAACCTAACACTAACCCTAACCCTAACCCTAACCCTAACCCTAAGAGAACACTAACCCTAACCCTAACCCTAACCCTAACCCTAACCCTAAACCTAACCTTAACCCTAACCCTAACCCTAAGTGAATACTAACCCTAACCCTAACCCTAACCCTTACCTTAACCCTAACCCTAACCCTAAACCTAACCCTAATCCTAACCCTAACCCTAACACTAACCCTAACCCTAACCCTAACCCTAAGAGAACACTAACCCTAACCCTAACCCTAACCCTAACCGTAACCCTAACCCTAACCCTAACCCTAACCCTAACCCTAACCCTAACACTAAGAGAACACTAACCCTAACCCTAACCCTAAGAGAACACTAACCCTAACCCTAAACCTAACCCTAACCCTAACCGTAACCCTCAGAGAACACTAACCCTAACCCTAACCCTAACCCTAACCCTAACCCTAATCCTAAACCTAACCCTAACCCTAACCCTAACCCTAACCCTAACCCTAACCCTAACCCTAACCCTAAGCCTAATCCTAAACCTAACGCAAACCCTAACCCTAACCCTAACCCTAACCCTATCACTAAGAGAACCCTAACCCGAACACTAACCCTAATCCTAACCCTAAACCTTACCCTAACCCTAAGAGAACACTAACCATAACCCTAACCCTAACCTTAATCCTAACACTAACCCTAACACTAACCCTAAGAGAACACTAAGCCTAACCCTAACCCTAACCCTAACCCTAAACCTAACCCTAACCCTAACCCTAACCCTAACCCTAACCCTAACCCTAACCCTAACCCTAAGAGAACCCTAACCCTAACCCTAACCCTAACCCTAACCCTAACCCTAACCCTAACCCTAACCCTAACCCTAACCCTAACCCCAACCCCAACCCTAACCCTAACCCTAACCCTAACCCTAACCCTAACCCTAACCCTAACCCTAACCCTAAGAGAACACTAAGCCTATCCCTAACCCTAACCCTTACCCTAACCCTAACCGTAACCCTAACCCTAACCCTAACCCTAACCCTAACCCTAAACCTAACCCTAACCCTAACCCGAACCCTAACCCTAACCCTAACCCTAACCCTAAGAGAACCCTAACCCTAACCCTAACCCTAACCCTAACCCTAACCCTAATGCTAACCCTAACCCAAACCCTAACCCTAACCCTAAGAGAACACTAAACCTATCCCTAACCCTAACCCTACACCTAACCCTAACCCTAAGAGAATATTAACCCTTACCCTAACCCTAACACTAACCCTAACCCTAACCCTAAGAGAACCCTTACCCTAAATGTAAGAGAACCCTAACCCTAACCCCAACCCTAACACTAACCCTAACCCTAACCCTAACCCTAACCCTAACCCTAACCCTAACCCTAACCCTAACCCTAAGAGAATATTAACCCTAACCCTAACCCTTACCCTAACACTAACCCTAACCGTAACCCTAAGAGAACCCTTACCCTAACTGTAAGAGAACCCTAACCCTAACCCTAACACTAACCCTAACCCTAAGCCTAAGAGAACCCTTACCCTAACCGTAAGAGAACCCTAACCCTAACCCTAACCCTAAGAGAACCCTAACCCTAACCCTAACCCTAACCCTAACCCTAACCCTTACCCTAACCCTAACCCTAACCCTAACCCTATCCCTAAGAGAACCCTAACCCGAACACTAACCCTAATCCTAACCCTAACCCTTACCCTAACCCTAAGAGAACACTAACCATAACCCTAACCCTAACCCTAATCCTAACCCTAACCCTAACCCTAACCCTAAGAGAACACTAAGCCTAACCCTAACCCTAACCCTAACCCTAAACCTAACCCTAACCCTAACCCTAACCCTAACCCTAACCCTAACCCTAACCCTAAGAAAACCCTAACCCTAACCCTAACCCTAACCCTAACCCTAACCCTAACCCTAACCCTAAGAGAACACTAAGCCTAACCCTAACCCTAACCCTAACCCTAAACCTAACCCTAACCCTAACCCTAACCCTAACCCTAACCCTAACCCTAACCCTAAGAGAACCCTAACCCTAACCCTAACCCTAACCCTAACCCTAACCCTAACCCTAACCCTAACCCTAACCCTAACCCTAAACTAACCCTAACCCTAACCCTAACCCTAACCCTAACCCTAACCCTAAACCTAACCCTAACCCTAACACGAACCCTAACCCTAACCCTAACGCTAACCCTAAGAGAACCCTAACCCTAACCCTAACCCTAACCCTAACCCTAACCCTAACCCTAACCCTAACCCAAACCCTAACCCTAACCCTAAGAGAACACTAAACCTATCCCTAACCCTAACCCTAACCCTAACCCTAACCCTAACACTAACCCTAACACTAACCCTAACCCTAACCCTAAGAGAACCCTTACCCTAACTGTAAGAGAACCCTAACCCTAACCCTAACCCTAACACTAACCCTAACCCTAACCCTAACCCTAAGAGAACACTAACCCTAACCCTAACCCTAACCCTAACCGTAACCCTAACCCTAACCCTAACCCTAACCCTAACCCTAACCCTAACACTAAGAGAACACTAACCCTAACCCTAACCCTAAGAGAACACTAACCCTAACCCTAAACCTAACCCTAACCCTAACCGTAACCCTCAGAGAACACTAACCCTAACCCTAACCCTAACCCTAACCCTAACCCTAACCCTAAACCTAACCCTAACCCTAACCCTAACCCTAACCCTAACCCTAACCCTAACCCTAACCCTAAGCCTAATCCTAAACCTAACGCAAACCCTAACCCTAACCCTAACCCTAACCCTATCACTAAGAGAACCCTAACCCGAACACTAACCCTAATCCTAACCCTAAACCTTACCCTAACCCTAAGAGAACACTAACCATAACCCTAACCCTAACCTTAATCCTAACACTAACCCTAACACTAACCCTAAGAGAACACTAAGCCTAACCCTAACCCTAACCCTAACCCTAAACCTAACCCTAACCCTAACCCTAACCCTAACCCTAACCCTAACCCTAACCCTAACCCTAAGAGAACCCTAACCCTAACCCTAACCCTAACCCTAACCCTAACCCTAACCCTAACCCTAACCCTAACCCTAACCCCAACCCCAACCCTAACCCTAACCCTAACCCTAACCCTAACCCTAACCCTAACCCTAACCCTAACCCTAAGAGAACACTAAGCCTATCCCTAACCCTAACCCTTACCCTAACCCTAACCGTAACCCTAACCCTAACCCTAACCCTAACCCTAACCCTAAACCTAACCCTAACCCTAACCCGAACCCTAACCCTAACCCTAACCCTAACCCTAAGAGAACCCTAACCCTAACCCTAACCCTAACCCTAACCCTAACCCTAACGCTAACCCTAACCCAAACCCTAACCCTAACCCTAAGAGAACACTAAACCTATCCCTAACCCTAACCCTACACCTAACCCTAACCCTAAGAGAATATTAACCCTTACCCTAACCCTAACACTAACCCTAACCCTAACCCTAAGAGAACCCTTACCCTAAATGTAAGAGAACCCTAACCCTAACCCCAACCCTAACACTAACCCTAACCCTAACCCTAACCCTAACCCTAACCCTAACCCTAACCCTAACCCTAACCCTAAGAGAATATTAACCCTAACCCTAACCCTTACCCTAACACTAACCCTAACCGTAACCCTAAGAGAACCCTTACCCTAACTGTAAGAGAACCCTAACCCTAACCCTAACACTAACCCTAACCCTAAGCCTAAGAGAACCCTTACCCTAACCGTAAGAGAACCCTAACCCTAACCCTAACCCTAAGAGAACCCTAACCCTAACCCTAACCCTAACCCTAACCCTAACCCTTACCCTAACCCTAACCCTAACCCTAACCCTATCCCTAAGAGAACCCTAACCCGAACACTAACCCTAATCCTAACCCTAACCCTTACCCTAACCCTAAGAGAACACTAACCATAACCCTAACCCTAACCCTAATCCTAACCCTAACCCTAACCCTAACCCTAAGAGAACACTAAGCCTAACCCTAACCCTAACCCTAACCCTAAACCTAACCCTAACCCTAACCCTAACCCTAACCCTAACCCTAACCCTAACCCTAAGAAAACCCTAACCCTAACCCTAACCCTAACCCTAACCCTAACCCTAACCCTAACCCTAAGAGAACACTAAGCCTAACCCTAACCCTAACCCTAACCCTAAACCTAACCCTAACCCTAACCCTAACCCTAACCCTAACCCTAACCCTAACCCTAAGAGAACCCTAACCCTAACCCTAACCCTAACCCTAACCCTAACCCTAACCCTAACCCTAACCCTAACCCTAACCCTAAACTAACCCTAACCCTAACCCTAACCCTAACCCTAACCCTAACCCTAAACCTAACCCTAACCCTAACACGAACCCTAACCCTAACCCTAACGCTAACCCTAAGAGAACCCTAACCCTAACCCTAACCCTAACCCTAACCCTAACCCTAACCCTAACCCTAACCCTAACCCAAACCCTAACCCTAACCCTAAGAGAACACTAAACCTATCCCTAACCCTAACCCTAACCCTAACCCTAACCCTAACACTAACCCTAACACTAACCCTAACCCTAACCCTAAGAGAACCCTTACCCTAACTGTAAGAGAACCCTAACCCTAACCC
>NW_028181402.1:170000-172500 GCF_964211825.1 Aythya ferina | reverse complement strand
CTAACCCTAACCCTAACCCTAACCCTAAACCTAACCCTAACACTAACCCTAACGCTACACCTAACCATTACCCTAACCCTAACCCTAACCCTAAACCTAACCCTTGCCATAACCCGACCCCTAATGAAACCCTAACCCTAAGCCTAACGCTAACCCTCACAAAACCCTAATCCTAAAAATAACCCTAACCCTAACCCTAAACCTAACCCTAACCCTAACCCTAACCCTAACCCTAACCCTAACCCTAACCCTAACCCTATCCCTAACACTAAAACCCTAAACCTAACCCTAAACCTAACCCTAACCCTAACCCTAAGAGAACAATAACCCTAACCCTAACCCTAACCCTAACCCTTACCCTAACCCTAACCTTAACCCTAACCCTAACCCTAACCCTAACCCTAACCCTAACCCTAACCCTAACGCTAACCCTAACCCTAACCCTAAGAGAACACTAACCCTAAACCTAACCCTAACCCTAACTCTAACCCTAAGAAAACCCTAACCCTAACCCTAACCCTAACCCTAACCCTAACCCTAACCCTAACCCTAACCCTAACCCTAACCCTAACCCTAACCCTAACCCTAAGAGAACCCTAACCCTAACCCTAACCCTAACCCTAACGCAAACCCTAACCCTAAGCCTAAGAGAACACTAAACCTATCCCTAACCCTAACCCTAACCCTAACCCTAACCCTAACCGTAACCCTAAGAGAACCCTAACCATAACCCTAACCCTAACCCTAACCCTAAGAGAACACTAACCCTACCCCTAACCCTAATCCTAAACATTACCCTAAACCTAAACCAAATCCTAACCCTAACCCTAACCCTAACCCTAACCCTAACCCTAACGCTAACCCTAACCCTAAGAGAACACTAACTATAACCCTAACCCTAACCCTAATCCTAACCCTAACATTAAGAGAACCCTAACCCTAACCCTAACCCTAACCCTAACCCTAACCCTAACCCTAACCCTAACCCTAACCCTAACCCTAACCCTAACCCTTACACTAACCCTAACACTAACCCTAAGAGAACCCTTACCCTAACCGTAAGAGAACCCTAACCCTAACCCTAAAACTAACCCTAACCCTAACCCTAAGAGAACCCTTACCCTAACCGTAAGAGAACCCTAACCCTAACCCTAACCCTAACCCTAACCCTAACCCTAACCCTAACCCTAACCCTAACCCTAAACCTAACCCTAACCCTAACCCTAACCCTAACCCTAACCCTAACCCTAACCCTAACCCTAACCCTAACCCTAAGAGAACACTAACCCTAACCCTAACCCTGACCCTTACCCTAACCCTAACCCTAACCCTAACCCTAACCCTAAACCTAACCCTAACCCTAACCATAACCCTAACCCTAACCCTAACCCTAAGAGAACCCTAACCCTAACCCTAACCCTAACCCTAACCCTAACCCTAACGCAAACCCTAACCCTAACACTAAGAGAACACTAAACCTATCCCTAACCCTAACCCTAACCCTAACCCTAACCCTAACCCTAACCTTATCCCTAAGAGAACCCTAACCATAACCCTAACCCTAACCCTAACCCTAAGAGAACAGTAACCCTAAAACTAACCCTAACCCTAATCCTAAACATTACCCTAAACCTAAAACAAATCCTAACCCTAACCCTAACCCTAACCCTAATTCTAACCCTAACACTAAAATAACCCTAAATCTAACACAAACGCTAACCCTAACCCTAACCCTAACCCTCACCAAGAGAACGCTAACCCTAACCCTAACCCTAACCCTAACCCTAACCCTAACCCTAACCCTTACACTAACCCTAACCCTAACCCTAAGAGAACCCTTACCCTAACCGTAAGAGAACCCTAACCCTAACCCTAACACTAACCCTAACCCTAACCCTAACCCTAACCCTAACCCTAACCCTAACCCTAACCCTAACCCTAACCCTAAACCTAACCCTAACCCTAACCCTAACCCTAACCCTAACCCTAACCCTAACCCTAACCCTAACCCTAAGAGAACACTAACCCTAACCCTAACCCTAACCCTTACCCTAACCCTAACCCTAACACTAACCCTAACCCTAACCCTAACCCTAACCCTAACCCTAACCCTAACCCTAACCCTAACCCTAACCCTAACCCTAAGAGAACCCTAACCCTAACCCTAACCCTAACCCTAACCCTAACCCTAACCCTAACGCAAACCCTAACCCTAACCCTAAGAGAACACTAAACCTATCCCTAACCCTAACCCTAACCCTAACCCTAACCCTAACCCTAACCGTAACCCTAAGAGAACCGTAACCATAACCCTAACCCTAACCCTAACCCTAACCCTAACCCTAACCCTAACCCTAACCCTAACCCTAATCCTAAACATTACCCTAAACCTAAACCAAATCCTAACCCTAACCCTAACCCTAACCCTAATCCTAACCCTAACGCTAAAATAACCCTAAATCTAACACAAATGCTAACCCTAACCCTAACCCTAACCCTA
>NW_028181402.1:145000-150000 GCF_964211825.1 Aythya ferina | reverse complement strand
ACCCTAAACCTAACCCTAACCCTATCCCTATCCCTAACCCTAACCCTAACCCTAACCCTAACCCTAACCCTAACCCTAACCCTAACCCTAACCCTAAGATAACACTAACCATAACCCTAACCCTAACCCTAATCCTAACCCTAACACTAAGAGAACCCTAACCCTATCCCAAACCCTAACCCTAACCCTAACCCTAACCCTAAGAGAATATTAACCCTAACCCTGACCCTAACCCTAACCCTAACACTAACCCTAACCCTAACCCTAAGAGAACCCTTACCCTAACTGTAAGAGAACCCTAACCCTAACCCTAACCCTAACACTAACCCTAACCCTAACGCTAAAATAACCCTAAATCTAACACAAACGCTAACCCTAACCCTAACCAAGAGAACGCTAACCCTAACCCTAACCCTAACCCTAACCCTAAACCTAAGCCTAAGAGAAAACTAACCCTAACCATAAACATAACCCTAACCCTAAACCTACCCCTAACCCTAACCCTAACACTAACCCTAAGAGAACCCTAACCCTAACCCTAACCCTATCCCTAACCCTATCCCTATCCCTAACCCTAACCCTAAACCTAACCCTAACCCTAACCCTAACCCTAACCCTAACCCTAAGAGAACACTAACCATAACCCTAACCCTAACCCTAATCCTAACCCTAACACTAAGAGAACCCTAACCCTAACCCTAACCCTAACCCTAACCCTAAATCTAACCCTAACCCTAACCCTAACCCTAAGAGAATATTAACCCTAACCCTAACCCTAACCCTAACCCTAACACTAACCCTAACCCTAACCCTAAGAGAACCCTTACCCTAACTGTAAGAGAAACCAAACCCTAACCCTAACCCTAACACTAACCCTAACCCTAACCCTAAGAGAACCCTTACCCTAACCGTAAGAGAACCCTAACCCTAACCCTAAGAGAACCCTAACCCTAACCCTAACCCTAACCCTAACCCTAACCCTAACCCTAACCCTAACCCTAACCCTAACCCTAACCCTAACCCTTTCCCTAAACCTAACCCTAACCCTAATCCTAACCCTAACCCTAACCCTAACCCTAACCCTAACCCTAACCCTAACCCTAAGAGAACCCTAACCCTAACCCTAACACTAAGAGAACCCTAACCATAACCCTAACCGTAACCCTAACCCTAACCCTAAGCCTAACCCTAACCCTTAACCTAACCCTAACCCTAACCCTAACCCTAACCCTAAGCTAACCCTAACACTAAGAGAACACTAACCCTGACCCTAACCCTAAGAGAACCCTAACCCTAACCATAACGCTAACCCTAACCCTAAACCTAACACTAACCTTAACCCTAACCCTAACCCTAACCCTAACCCTAACCCTAACCTTAAGAGAACACTAACCATAACCCTAACCCTAACCCTAATCCTAACCCTAACACTAAGAGAACCCTAACCCTAACCCTAACACTAACCCTAACCCTAACCCTAAACCTAACCCTAAGAGAAACCTAACCCTAACTCTAAACCTTACCCTAAACCTAAACCTACCCCTAACACTAACCCTAACCCTAACCCTAAGAGAACCCTAACCCTAACCCTTACCCTAACCCTATCCCTATCCCTAACCCTAACCCTAACCTAACCCTAACCCTAACCCTAATCCTAACCCTAACACTAAGAGAACCCTAACCCTAACCCTAACCCTAACCCTAACCGTAACCCTAACCCTAACCCTAACCCTAACCTTAACGCTAACCCTAACCCTAACCCTAATCCTAACCCTAAGAGAATACTAACCCTAACCCTAACCCTAACCCATACCCTAACCCGAACCCTAAACCTAACCCTAACCCTAACCCTAACCCTAACCCTAACCCTAACCCTAACCCTAACCCTAACCCTAACCCTAACCCTAACCCTAACCCTAAGAGAACCCTAACCCTAACCCTAAACCTAACCCTAACCCTAACACTAAGAGAACACTAACCCTAACCCTAACCCTAAGAGAACACTAACCCTAACCCTAACCCTAACCCTAATCCTAAACATTACCCTAAACCTAAACCTAATCCTAACCCTAACCCTAACCCTAACCCTAACCCTAACCGTAACCCTAAGAGAACACTAACCCTAACCCTAACCCTAAGCCTAACCCTAACCCTAACCCTAACCCTAACCCTTACCCTAACCCTAACCCTAACCCTAACCCTAATCCTAACCCTAACGCTAACCCTAACCCTAACTCTAACCCTAACGCTAACCCTAACCCTAACCCTAACCCTAACCAAGAGAACCCTAACCCTAACCCTAACCCTAACCTTAAGAGAACACTAACCCTAACCCTAACCCTAACCCTAATCCTAAACATTACCCTAAACCTAAACCAAATCCTAACCCTAACCATAACCCTAACCCTAATCCTAACCCTAACGCTAAAATAACCCTAAATCTAACACAAACGCTAACCCTAACCCTAACCCTAACCCTAACCCTAACCAAGAGAACGCTAACCCTAACCCAAACCCTAACCCTAACCATAACCCTAACCCTAAGAAAACACTAACCCTAACCCTAACCCTAACCCTAACCCTAACCCTAACCCTAAACCTAAACCTAAGCCTAAGAGAAAACTAACCCTAACCATAAACCTAACCCTAAACCTACCCCTAACACTAACCCTAACCCTAACCCTAAGAGAACCCTAACCCTAACCCTAACCCTAACCCTAACCCTATACCTATCCCTAACCCTAACCCTAACCCTAACCCTAACCCTAACCCTAACCCTAACCCTAACCCTAACCCTAAGAGAACACTAACCATAACCCTAACCCTAACCCTAATCCTAACCCTAACACTAAGAGAACCCTAACCCTAACCCTAACCCTAATCCTATCCCAAACCCTAACCCTAACCCTAACCCTAACCCTAAGAGAATATTAACCCTAACCCTAACCCTTACCCTAACCCTAACACTAACCCTAACCCTAACCCTAAGAGAACCCTTACCCTAACCGTAAGAGAACCCTAACCCTAACCCTAACCCTTATAGAACCCTAACCCTAACCCTAAACCTAACACTAACCCTAACTCTAACCCTAACCCTAACCCTTACCCTAACCCTAACCCTAACCCTAACCCTAACCCTTTCCATAAACCTAACCCTAACCCTAATCCTAACCCTAACCATAACCCTAACCCTAACCCTAACCCTAACCCTAAGAGAACCCTAACCCTAACCCTAACACTAAGAGAACCCTAACCATAACCCTAACCGTAACACTAACCCTAACCCTAAGCCTAACCCTAACCCTAAACCTAACCCTAACCCTAACCCTAACCCTTACCCTAACCCTAACCCTAACCCTAAACCTAAGCCTAAGAGAAAACTAACCCTAACCATAAACCTAACCCTAACCCTAAACCTACCCCTAACACTAACCCTAACCCTAACCCTAAGAGAACCCTAACCCTAACCCTAACCCTAACCCTAACCCTATCCCTATCCCTAACCCTAACCCTAACCCTAACCCTAACCCTAACCCTAACCCTAACCCTAACCCTAAGAGAACACTAACCATAACCCTAACTCTAACCCTAATCCTAACCCTAACACTAAGAGAACGCTAACCCTAACCCTAACCCTAACCCTAACCCAAACCCTAACCCTAACCCTAACCCTAAGAGAATATTAACCCTAACCCTAACCCTTACCCGAACCCTAACACTAACCCTAACCCTAACCCTAAGAGAACCCTTACCCTAACTGTAAGAGAACCCTAACCCTAACCCTAACACTAACCCTAACCCTAACCCTAAGAGAACCCTTACCCTAACCGTAAGAGAACCCTAACCCTAACCCTAACCCTAAGAGAACCCTAACCCTAATCCTAACCCTAACCCTAACCCTAACCCTAACCCTAACCCTAACCCTAACCCTTTCCCTAAACCTAACCCTAACCCTAATCCTAACCCTAACCCTAACCCTAACCCTAACCCTAACACTAAGAGAACCCTAACCATAACCCTAACCGTAACACTAACCCTAAACCTAAGCCTAACCCTAACCCTAAACCTAACCCTAACCCTAACCCTAACCCTAACCCTAAGCTAACCCTAACCCTAAGAGAACAATAAACCTAACCCTAACCCTAACCCTAAGACAAACCTAACCCTAACCCAAACGCTAAGCCTAACCCTAAACCTAACCCTAACCCTAACCCTAACCCTAACCGTAACCCTAAGAGAACACTAACCCTAACCCTAACCCTAACCCTAACCCTAACCCTAACCCTAACCCTAACCCTAACCCTTACACTAACCCTAACCCTAACCCTAACCCTAATCCTAACCCTAACGCTAACCCTAACCCTAACTCTAACCCTAACGCTAACCCTAACCCTAACCCTAACCAAGAGAACCCTAACCCTAACCCTAACCCTAACCCTAACCCTAACCAAGAGAACCCTAACCCTAACCCCAACCCTAACCCTAACCCTAAACCTAACCCTAACCAAGAGAACCCTAACCCTAACCCTAACCCTAACCCTAACCCTAAGAAAACACTAACCCTAACCCTAACCCTAACCCTAACCCTAAACCTAACCCTAAGAGAAACCTAACCCTAACCCTAAACCTAACACTAACACTAAACCTACCCCTAACACTAACCCTAACCCTAACCCTAAGAAAACCCTAACCCTAACCCTAACCCTAAGAGAACCCTAACCCTAAACCTAACCCTAACCCTAACCCTATCCCTAACCCTAACGCTAACCCTTACCCTAACCCTAACCCTAACCCTATCCCTAAGAGAACCCTAACCCGAACACTAACCCTAATCCTAGCCCTAACCCTTACCCTAACCCTAAAAGAACACTAACCATAACCCTAACCCTAACCCTAATCCTAACCCTAACACTAAGAGAACCCTAACCCTAACCCTAACCCTAACCTTAACCCTAACCCTAAGAGAACACTAAGCCTAACCCTAACCCTAACCCTAACCC
>NW_028181402.1:127500-130000 GCF_964211825.1 Aythya ferina | reverse complement strand
ACCCTAACCCTAACCCTAACCCTATCCCTATCCCTAACCCTAACCCTAACCCTAAACCTAACCCTAACCCTAACCCTAACCCTAAGAGAACACTAACCATAACCCTAACCCTAACCCTAATCCTAACCCTAACACTAAGAGAACCCTAACCCTAACCCTAACCCTAAACCTAACCCTAACCCTAACCCTAACCCTAACCCTAACCCTAACCCTAACCCTAACCCTAACCCTAACCCTAACCCTAAGAGAATATTAACCCTAACCCTAACCCTAACCCTAATCCTAACACTAACCCTAACCCTAACCCAAAGAGAACCCTTACCCTAACTGTAAGAGAACCCTAACCCTAACCCTAACCCTAACCCTAACCCTAACCCTAAGAGAACCCTTACCCTAACCGTAAGATAACCCTAACCCTAACCCTAACCCTAAGAGAACCCTAACCCTAACCCTAACCCTAACCCTAACCCTAACCCTAACCCTAACCCTAACCCTAACCCTAACCCTTTCCCTAACCCTAAACCTAACCCTAACCCTAACCCTAACCCTAAGAGAACCCTAACCCTAACCCTAACGCTAACCCTAACCCTAACCCTAAACCTAACCCTAACCCTAACCCTAACCCTAACCCTAACCCTAACCCTAACCCTAACCCTAACCCTAAGAGAACACTAACCATAACCCTAACCCTAACCCTAAGAGAACCCTAACCCTAACCCTAACGCTAACCCTAACCCTAACCCTAAACCTAACCCTAACCCTAACCCTAACCCTAACCCTAACCCTAACCCTAACCCTAACCCTAACCCTAACCCTAACCCTAACCCTAAGAGAACACTAACCATAACCCTAACCCTAACCCTAATCCTAACCCTAACACTAAGAGAACCCTAACCCTAACCCTAACCCTAACCCTAACCCTAATCCTAAACCTAACCCTAAGAGAAACCTAACCCTAACTCTAAACCTTACCCTAAACCTAAACCTACCCCTAACACTAACCCTAACCCTAACCCTAAGAGAACCCTAACCCTAACCCTAACCCTAACCCTATCCCTATCCCTAACCCTAACCCTAACCCTAAACCTAACCCTAACCCTAACCCTAACCCTAAGAGAACACTAACCATAACCCTAACCCTAACCCTAATCCTAACCCTAACACTAAGAGAACCCTAACCCTAACCCTAACCCTAAACCTAACCCTAACCCTAACCCTAACCCTAACCCTAACCCTAACCCTAACCCTAACCCTAACCCTAACCCTAACCCTAACCCTAAGAGAATATTAACCCTAACCCTAACCCTAACCCTAACCCTAACACTAACCCTAACCCTAACCCAAAGAGAACCCTTACCCTAACTGTAAGAGAACCCTAACCCTAACCCTAACCCTAACCCTAACCCTAACCCTAAGAGAACCCTTACCCTAACCGTAAGATAACCCTAACCCTAACCCTAACCCTAAGAGAACCCTAACCCTAACCCTAACCCTAACCCTAACCCTAACCCTAACCCTAACCCTAACCCTAACCCTAACCCTTTCCCTAACCCTAAACCTAACCCTAACCCTAACCCTAACCCTAAGAGAACCCTAACCCTAACCCTAACGCTAACCCTAACCCTAACCCTAAACCTAACCCTAACCCTAACCCTAACCCTAACCCTAACCCTAACCCTAACCCTAACCCTAACCCTAAGAGAACACTAACCATAACCCTAACCCTAACCCTAAGAGAACCCTAACCCTAACCCTAACGCTAACCCTAACCCTAACCCTAAACCTAACCCTAACCCTAACCCTAACCCTAACCCTAACCCTAACCCTAACCCTAACCCTAACCCTAACCCTAACCCTAAGAGAACACTAACCATAACCCTAACCCTAACCCTAATCCTAACCCTAACACTAAGAGAACCCTAACCCTAACCCTAACCCTAACCCTAACCCTAATCCTAAACCTAACCCTAAGAGAAACCTAACCCTAACTCTAAACCTTACCCTAAACCTAAACCTACCCCTAACACTAACCCTAACCCTAACCCTAAGAGAACCCTAACCCTAACCCTAACCCTAACCCTATCCCTATCCCTAACCCTAACCCTAACCCTAACCCTAACCCTAACCCTAACCCTAACCCTAACCAAGAGAACGCTAACCCTAACCCTAACCCTAACCCTAACCCTAACCCTAACCCTAACCCTAAGCCTAAACCTATCCCTAACCCTAAGAGAACCCTTACCCTAACCGTAAGAGAACCCTAACCCTAACCCTAACACTAACCCTAACCCTAACCCTAAGAGAACCCTTACCCTAACCGTAAGAGAACCCTAACCCTAACCCTAACCCTAACCCTAACCCTAATCCTAACCCTAACGCTAAAATAACCCTAAATCTAACACAAACGCTAACCCTAACCCTAACCAAGAGAACGCTAACCCTAACCCTAACCCTAACCCTAACCCTAAACCTAAGCCTAAGAGAAAACTAACCCTAACCA
>NW_028181402.1:122500-125000 GCF_964211825.1 Aythya ferina | reverse complement strand
ACCCTAACCCTAACCCTAACCCTAACCCTAACCCTAAGAGAACACTAACCATAACCCTAACCCTAACCCTAAGAGAACCCTAACCCTAACCCTAACGCTAACCCTAACCCTAACCCTAAACCTAACCCTAACCCTAACCCTAACCCTAACCCTAACCCTAACCCTAACCCTAACCCTAACCCTAACCCTAACCCTAACCCTAAGAGAACACTAACCATAACCCTAACCCTAACCCTAATCCTAACCCTAACACTAAGAGAACCCTAACCCTAACCCTAACCCTAACCCTAACCCTAACCCTAAACCTAACCCTAAGAGAAACCTAACCCTAACTCTAAACCTTACCCTAAACCTAAACCTACCCCTAACACTAACCCTAACCCTAACCCTAAGAGAACCCTAACCCTAACCCTAACCCTAACCCTATCCCTATCCCTAAACCTAACCCTAACCCTAACCCTAACCCTAACCCTAACCCTAACCCTAACCAAGAGAACGCTAACCCTAACCCTAACCCTAACCCTAACCCTAAGCCTAAACCTATCCCTAACCCTAAGAGAACCCTTACCCTAACCGTAAGAGAACCCTAACCCTAACCCTAACCCTAACCCTAACCCTAACCCTAAGAGAACCCTTACCCTAACCGTAAGAGAACCCTAACCCTAACCCTAACCCTAACCCTAACCCTAACCCTAACCCTAAACCTAACAGTAACCCTAACCCTAACCCTAACCCTAACCCTAACCCTAAACCTAACCCTAACCCTAACCCTAACCCTAAGAGAACACTAAACCTAACCCTAACCCTAACCCTTACCCTAACCCTAACCCTAACCCTAACCCTAACCCTAACCCTAACCCTAACCCTAACCCTAACGCAAACCCTAAACCTAACCCTAAGAGAAACCTAACCCTAACTCTAAACCTTACCCTAAACCTAAACCTACCCCTAACACTAACCCTAACCCTAACCCTAAGAGAACGCTAACCCTAACCCTAACCCTAACCCTAACCCTAACCCTATCCCTATCCCTAACCCTAACCCTAACCCTAACCCTAACCCTAACCCTAACCCTAACCAAGAGAACGCTAACCCTAACCCTAACCCTAACCCTAACCCTAACCCTAACCCTAAGCCTAAACCTAACCCTAACCCTAAGAGAACCCTTACCCTAACCGTAAGAGAACCCTAACCCTAACCCTAACACTAACCCTAACCCTAACCCTAAACCTAACCCTAACCCTAACCCTAACCCTAACCCTAACCCTAACCCTAACCCTAACCCTAACCCTAACCCTAAGAGAACACTAACCATAACCCTAACCCTAACCCTAATCCTAACCCTAACACTAAGAGAAC
Organism: Aythya ferina; assembly: GCF_964211825.1. NCBI lineage: Eukaryota > Metazoa > Chordata > Aves > Anseriformes > Anatidae > Aythya > Aythya ferina. The sequence goes on along the minus strand of NW_028181402.1, from coordinate 123,641 downwards.
CCTAACCCTAACCCTAACCCTAACCCTAACCCTAACCCTAACACTAAGAGAACACTAACCCTAACCCTAACACTAAGAGAACCCTAACCCTAACCCTAACGCTAACCCTAACCCTAACCCTAACCCTAACCCTAACCCTAACCCTAACCATAACCCTAACCCTAACCCTAACCCTAACCCTAACCCTAACCCTAACCCTAACCCTAACCCTAACCCTAAGAGAACACTAACCATAACCCTAACCCTAACCCTAATCCTAACCCTAACACTAAGAGAACCCTAACCCTAACCCTAACCCTAACCCTAAACCTAACCCTAACCCTAACCCTAAGAGAATATTAACCCTAACCCTAACCCTAACCCTAACCCTAACACTAACCCTAACCCTAACCCTAACCAAGAGAACGCTAACCCTAACCCTAACCCTAACCCTAACCCTAAACCTAAGCCTAAGATAAAACTAACCCTAACCATAAACATAACCCTAACCCTAAACCTACCCCTAACACTAACCCTAACCCTAACCCTAAGAGAAACCTAACCCTAACCCTAACCCTAACCCTAACCCTATCCCTATCCCTAACCCTAACCCTAACCCTAACCCTAACCCTAACCCTAACCCTAACCCTAAGAGAACACTAACCATAACCCTAACCCTAACCCTAATCCTAACCCTAACACTAAGAGAACCCTAACCCTAACCCTAACCCTAACCCTAACCCTAACCCTAACCCTAACCCTAACCCTAACCCTAACCCTAACCCTAACCCTAACCCTAAGAGAATATTAACCCTAACCCTAACCCTAACCCTAACACTAACCCTAACCCTAACCCAAAGAGAACCCTTACCCTAACTGTAAGAGAACCCTAACCCTAACCCTAACCCTAACACTAACCCTAACCCTAACCCTAAGAGAACCCTTACCCTAACCGTAAGATAACCCTAACCCTAACCCTAACCCTAAGAGAACCCTAACCCTAACCCTAACCCTAACCCTAACCCTAACCCTAACCCTAACCCTAACCCTAACCCTAACCCTTTCCCTAACCCTAAACCTAACCCTAACCCTAACCCTAACCCTAAGAGAACCCTAACCCTAACCCTAACGCTAACCCTAACCCTAACCCTAAACCTAACCC
>NW_028181402.1:115000-117500 GCF_964211825.1 Aythya ferina | reverse complement strand
AACCCTAAGAAAACACTAACCCTAACCCTAACCCTAACCCTAACCCTAACCCTAACCCTAACCCTAGCCCTAAACCTAAGCCTAAGAGAAAACTAACCCTAACCATAAACCTAACCCTAACCCTAAACCTACCCCTAACACTAACCCTAACCCTAACCCTAAGAGAACCCTAACCCTAACCCTAACCCTAACCCTAACCCTAACCCTATCCCTATCCCTAACCCTAACCCTAACCCTAACCCTAACCCTAACCCTAACCCTAACCCTAACCCTAACCCTAAGAGAACACTAACCATAACCCTAACCCTAACCCTAATCCTAACCCTAACACTAAGAGAAGCCTAACCCTAACCCTAACCCTAACCCTAACCCTAACCCAAACCCTAACCCTAACCCTAACCCTAACCCTAAGAGAATATTAACCCTAACCCTAACCCTTACCCTAACCCTAACACTAACCCTAACGCTAACCCTAAGAGAACCCTTACCCTAACTGTAAGAGAACCCTAACCCTAACCCTAACCCTAACCCTAAGAGAACCCTAACCCTAACCCTAAAACTAACCCTAACCCTCACCCAAACCCTAACCGTAACCCGAAGAGAACACTAAACCTATCCCTAACCCTAACCCTAACCCTAACCCTAACCCTAACCGTAACCCTAAGAGAACACTAACCCTAACCCTAACCCTAACCCTAACCCTAACCCTAACCCTAACCCTAACCCTAACCCTAACCCTTACCCTAACCCTAACCCTAACCCTAACCCTAATCCTAACCCTAACGCTAACCCTAACCCTAACTCTAACCCTAACGCTAACCCTAACCCTAACCCTAACCCTAACCAAGAGAACCCTAACCCTAACCCTAACCCTAACCCTAACCCTAAGAGAACACTAACCCTAACCCTAACCCTAACCCTAATCCTAAACATTACCCTAAACCTAAACCAAATCCTAACCCTAACCCTAACCCTAACCGTAACCCTAATCCTAACCCTAACGCTAAAATAACCCTAAATCTAACACAAACGCTAACCCTAACCCTAACCCTAACCCTAACCCTAACCAAGAGAACGCTAACCCTAACCCAAACCCTAACCCTAACCCTAACCCTAACCCTAAGAAAACACTAACCCTAACCCTAACCCTAACCCTAACCCTAACCCTAAACCTAACCCTAAACCTAAGCCTAAGTGAAAACTAACCCTAACCATAAACCTAACCCTAACCCTAAACCTACCCCTAACACTAACCCTTACCCTAACCCTAAGAGAACCCTAACCCTAACCCTAACCCTAACCCTAACCCTATCCCTATCCCTAACCCTAACCCTAACCCTAACCCTAACCCTAACCCTAACCCTAACCCTAAGAGAACACTAACCATAACCCTAACCCTAACCCTAATCCTAACCCTAACACTAAGAGAACCCTAACCCTAACCCTAACCCTAACCCAAACCCTATATCTAACACTAACCCTAAGAGAATATTAACCCTAACCCTAACCCTTACCCTAACCCTAACACTAACCCTAACCCTAACCCTAAGAGAACCCTTACCCTAACTGTAAGAGAACCCTAACCCTAACCCTAACCCTAACACTAACCCTCACCCTAACCCTAAGAGAACCCTTACCCTAATCGTAAGAGAACCCTAACCCTAACCCTAACCCAAAGAGAACCCTAACCCTAACCCTAACCCTAACCCTAACCCTAACCCTAACCCTAACCCTAACCCTAACCCTTTCCCTAAACCTAACCCTAAACCTAATCCTAACCCTAAACCTAACCCTAACCCTAACCCTAACCCTAACCCTAAGAGAACCCTAACCCTAACCCAAACGCTAAGCCTAACCCTAAACCTAACCCTAACCCTAACCCTAACCCTAACCCTAACCCTAACCCTAACCCTAACCCTAACCCTAACACTAACCCTAACCCTAACCGTAACCCTAAGAGAACACTAACCCTAACCCTAACCCTAACCCTAACCCTAACCCTAACCCTAACCCTAACCCTTACCCTAACCCTAACCCTAACCCTAACCCTAATCCTAACACTAACGCTAACCCTAACCCTAACTCTAACCCTAACGCTAACCCTAACCCTAACCCTAACCAAGAGAACCCTAACCCTAACCCTAACCCTAACCCTAACCCTAACCCTAACCAAGAGAACCCTAACCCTAACCCCAACCCTAACCCTAACCCTAAACCTAACCCTAACCAAGAGAACCCTAACCCTAACCCTAACCCTAACCCTAACCCTAAACCTAACCCTAAGAAAACACTAACCCTAACCCTAACCCTAACCCTAACCCTAAACCTAACCCTAAGAGAAACCTAACCCTAACCCTAACCCTAAGAGAACCCTAACCCTAAACCTAAACCTAACACAAACCCTATCCCTAACCGTAACCCTAACCCTTACCCTAACCCTAACCCTAACCATAACCCTATCCCTAAGAGAACCCTAACCCGGACACTAACCCTAATCCTA
>NW_028181402.1:105000-107500 GCF_964211825.1 Aythya ferina | reverse complement strand
AAAAGGAGGATGCCACTGACACTAACAGCATGGGTAATAGGAGTAGTATAAGTGACACAGGTGACGGTGCGGGGCTCTCTGCCTGCTGCTCGCCTTCGCCTGACTGTGCACTGCTGCCGACGGTGCTAGATTAAAATGTGAAGACTGCTCAGATGGCAGTGATGAGAGTGCTTGTGTGAAAAAGATGTGTGCTAAATCTTTGTGTGCAACAGTGGTCAGTGTGTGCCAAACAGATGGCAATGTGATGGGGACCCGGATTGTGAAGATGGGTCTGACAAAAGTGCTGAGCTGTGTCATATGAGAACAGTGTCATGGAAATGTGATGGTGAAAAAGCCGTGACAGTGGAGAAGATTAAGAGAATTGTGGCAATGTGACTTGTAGTGCAGCAGAGTTCACATGCAGTAGTGGACAATGTATTTCCAAAAGCTTTGTCTGCAATGGTCAAGGTGACTGCTCCGACCACTTGGATGAATCTTTGGAGCAGTGTGGCTGCCAGCCTGCACCTCCGGTGAAGTGTTCTGTGAGTGAGATGCAGTGCGGCTCAGGTGAACGTATCTACAAGAAGTGGCGATGTGACAGAGATCCTTATTGCAAGAATGGAAGTGATGAAATTAACTGCCCTTCTTGGACCTGTGGACCAGACCAGTTCAGATGTGAAGATGGGAACTGTGTCCATAGGAGTAGGCAGTGCAGTGGTGTGAGAGACTGTTTGGATGGCACTGATGAAGCAAACTGTATTCAGTGCTCTGGACCTGGCAAATTCAAGTGCAGAAGTGGAGAATGCATTGATATCAATAAAGTGTGTAACCAGCAGAGAGACTGCAAGGACTGGGGTGATGAGCCCCTGAAGGAATGCAACATAAATGAATGTGACTGTCCAGCTGGGTTTGAGTTTGTAAACCAGAGAAACTGTGGAGGTATTGATGAATGCCAAAACCCTGGTATCTGTAGTCAAATCTGTATCAACCTGAAAGGTGGCTACAAATGTGAATGTAGCCGTGGCTATCAGATGAATCCTGCTACAGGAACCTGGAAAGGGCCATATGGCAAAGCAAATTAGATAACTGTTATTTAACTTGTCAGAAGATAAAAAAGAAAGTGTTTCAACAAGCAGCCATGGGAGGGAAGAATCACTGAACCCCCGATGTGAGGGACTGTACCTTGTTTTACTGACTACTGAACCAGCTGTGAGAACTGCAGAAAGGGACCCACACATCCAGAATAAAAGGACCAGTAACTACTGAAACTTGGAGGGTTGAGTCCGCTCCTGGGAAACTGAAACTCAAGCTAAGGGAGAACTAATATTCTGGCAACGAGGCTCTGCATGAATTAAGGATGCCAAATAAAGGGGACAAGCCTAAAGGGAGAAAAGGGAGGAGGCAAGACCGGGGCAGGACCCTCCACTGCGGTGTGTATGGTCTACCGAGGGAGGCAACCCCTATGGGTATTGACTGCCGAGTGAGAGGGCCTCGACCGGACTTCTCCCACACTAAGATCAGGTTGTCCCGAGAAAATAACATAAAAAAAACTTTTTTTTAAACCTATATAAAATTGTGATTCGTTTTACAGGAGCTGGATCACCCTGACAGGCCGAATGGTAACACAAGCCTGAAGTGACCCTGAAAGCGGGCCTAACTCCTTGACTGAAGGCGTTTGCCTATTATGATCCAGCTACGTGGGCAGAAGACAGATCCTGGGACTATAGGACCCCAGTATATATACTTAATAGAATAATTAGGTTATTAGCTGTAATAGAAATAGTTATAAATGATGAGAACTGATTTAAATGAGTTATAAAGATGAGAACTGCTTTGTATCAAAATTGCCTAGCTTTGGATTATTTACTAGCACAAGAAGGAGAAGTCTGTGGAAAATTTAGCTTTAGTAATTGCTGTTTAAAGATTGATAAAAAGGGTGTTTCTTCCTAGTAACTGATAGAATGTTATGTTCTGGTTTAGGATGAGAAGAATGTTAATAATATGCTGGTGTTTTAATTGTTTTTAATTGTTACAGAGCAGTGCTTACACCAAGCCAAGGACCAAGCCAAATTCAGCTTCTCACTGTCCTGCCAGCAGGCAGGCTGGGAGGAGGGCCGGACTGCTCGGGGTTAGGTTGGGCATCGGACAGCAGGTGGTGAGCAATTGCATTGTGCATCACTTGTTTGTACACATTATTACTAGTAGTACTATTATCATCATTATTGTTATTATTATTATTGTTATTATTTTCTTGTTTTTATCTCAACTCACAGGCTTCACTTTCCCATTTCTCTCTCCCATCCCAGAGAAGGAAGGGGGGGAGGTGAGCAAGCAAACACAAACCTGGAAGGATATGGAATGGGATTTATTTTCATGGCTGCCTGGTGGACCATGGGTTAAAAGAGTGTTATTTTTATTGTCATGTGGTGTAATTATGTTATTGTATATACCTTGTATGATACCTTGCCTTACGTTATTAATACACCGGGTGATAAATAGTACATTTGTAATAACTTCATTA
>NW_028181402.1:95000-97500 GCF_964211825.1 Aythya ferina | reverse complement strand
ACCCTAACCCTAGCCCTAACCCTAACCCTAACCCTAACCCTAACCCTAACCATAAGCCTATTCTGGGGGGATACCGTCAGTTCTGGGGAACCCTACCCTAACCCTAACTCTAACCCTAACCCTAAACCTAATGGCGGATCTAACCCTAACCATAACCCTAACCCTAATTCCAGCCCTAAACCTAACCCTGACCCTAACCCTAAGCCTAAACTTATCCCTAACTCTAACTCTAACCCTAACCCAGTTCTAGGGGGATCCCGTCAGTTCTGGGGAACCCTAACCCTAACCCTAACCCTAACCCTAACCCTAACCCTAACCCTAACCCTAACCCTAACCCTGTTCTGTGGGGATCCCGTCAGTTCTGGGGAACCCTAATCCTAACCCTAACTCTAACCCTAACCCTAACCCTAATGGCGGATCTAACCCTAACCCAAACACTAACCCTAACCCTAAACATAACCCTAACCCTAACCCTCACCATAACACTAAACCTAACCCTAACCCTAACCCTAACACTAACCCTAATCCTAACCCAGTTCTGTGGGGATTAGTAAATTCTGGAAAACACTAACCCTAACCCTAACGCTACCCCTAACCCTAACACAGTTCTAGGGGGATCCCATCAGTTCTGGGGAACCATAACCCTGACCCTAACCCTAACCCTAACCCTTACCCTAACCCTAACCCTAACGGAGGATCTAACTCTAACCCTAACCCTAACCCTAACCCTAAACCTAACCCTAACCCCTAACCCTAACCCTAACCCTAACCCTTACTCTAAACCTACCCCTAACCCTAACCCTCTAACCCTAAACCTATCCCTAACCCTAACCCTAACCAGAACCCTAACCCTAAAATAACCCTAACCCTAACTCTAACACTAAGCCTAACAGTAATCCTAACTTCAACTCAAACCCTAACCCTAAACCTAACCCTACCCCTAACCCTAAACCTAACATAACCCTAACCCTAACCCTCAACCTAACCTTAAAAATAACACTAAACCTAACCGTTTTTCTAACCCTAACCCTAATCTTAATCCTTACCTAAACCTTACCCTAAACCTAATCTAAACCTTACACTAACCCTAACCTCAAACGTAACCCAAACCGTAACGGTAACTCTAACGCAAACAGTAAACCTAAACCTAATCCTAAACCTACCCTAACCCTAAGGCTAAACCTAATCAGAACTCTAACCCTAACCCAAACCCTAACCATAACCCTAACCATAACCATGAACATAACCCAACCCTAAGAGTAACCCTAACCCTAACAGAACCCTAACACTAACCGTAACCATAACACTATCCCTAATCCTAACCCTAACCCTAACCCTAAACTTACCCTAACCCTAACGCTAACCCTAACCCTAACCCTAACCCTAAACCTAACCCTAACCCTAACGCTAACCCTAACCCTAACCATAACCCTAACCCTAACCCTAAACCTAACCCTAACCCTAACGCTAACCCTAACCCTAACCCTAACCATAACCCTAACCCTAACCCTACTGCCGGATCTAACGCTAACCCTAATCTTAACCCTAACCCTAACCCTAACCTTAACACTAACACAAACCCTAAAACTAATACTAAACCTAAACCTAACCCTAACCCTAACCCTAAACATAACCATAACCCTGAACATAACACAACCCTAACGGTAACCCTAACCCTAACCCTAACAAAACCCTAACCCTAACCCTAACCATAACGCTATCCCTAATCCTAACGCTAAACCTAACCCTAAACTTACCATAACCCTAACGCTAACCCAAACCCTAACGCTAAACCAAAACATAACGGTAACTCTAACACTAACCCTAACGCTAACTCTAACCCTAACACTAACCCTAACCCTAACCCTCTAACCCTAACCCTACTCCTAACCCTAACCCGTAACCCAAACCCTAACCCTAACGCTAACCCTAACCCTAACCCTAACCCTAATCCTAACCCTAACCCTGACCCTAAACATAACCCTGACCCTAACACTAACCCTAACCCTAACCCTAACCATAACCCTAACCCTAACCCTAACCCTAAAAGAAACCTAACCCTAACCCTATCAGAACCCTAACCCAAACCCCAACCCTAACCCTAACCTAAACCCTACCCTAACCCTAATTTAAAACTAACACTAACCCTAACCCTAACCCTAACAGACACCTAACCCTAACCCTAACTCTAAACCTAACCCTAACCGTAACCCTAACCCTAACCCTAATTGAACCCTAACACTAAACCTAACCCTAACCCTAACCCAAACCGTAACCCTAACCCTTACCCTAACCCTAACCGTAACCCTAACCCTAAATCTAATCCTACCCTTAACCCTAACCCTAACCCTTCCCCTAACCTTAAAACTAACACTAACCCTAACCCTACCCTAACCCTAACCCTAACCCTAAAGCTAACCCTAACCCTAACCCTAACAGAAAACTAACCCTATCCCTAAAGCTAACCCTAACCCTAACCCTTACAGAAACCTACTCGTAA
>NW_028181402.1:0-90000 GCF_964211825.1 Aythya ferina | reverse complement strand
TCTGTAGCAAATAGCATAGGCTGAGTCAAGGATCTCAGTACAGTAGCATTATTATTCGAGATTACAATGGCGGGTGTCCCACAGGACCACAGGAGGGTGCCTACTAATTCCATACACAGTTTATACACTTTTTTTTTCTGCCAAGGATCGGGACCCTCCCCTGTTTTCCCATTAACTGTGCTATTCAAGGTTCATAATCTAGCTGGTGCTTCACAGAAAATACACAGCTGCTGGCCACAGTCACATTTCTTTTGAGGTTTTTACTCTTTTAGGTGGTAATGTTTCTTACGCCGTGATTTCCACCTAATTGCTGTAAGGATTCTGGTTGTCTGCGTTTTACAAGGTTGTCTGTTATAATAAATAATAAACGTCCCAAATAGGATTACAATCAAAGTTTACAATTCACTGAATGAATAGAGGTAAGCAAACAGTGCTGGGTACGCTGGGAGTCTCTGCTCCACCAAGACGCGCACCAGTTATACACCAGTTACCTCCCTTAAGGGATATAGAGAAGCTCTCTCAGATACGGCAGTCCTACTTCTCATGCATGCGGCCGGAGGTCGGTCTAATTCTGGTGCTGTTGGTGGTGGAAGCTGGGGCAACGGTGGTACTGGTGGTGATACCACAGCCACCGGAGGGGGAGCCGCCAGGGGTGGATTGTTAGGATATGGAGGTGGTAGCTTATCCAACGGCTCACGTTTATCTTCTTTTTCTTTTTCATGTTCTTCTTGTTCTTCAAATTTCTTATCTGCTTTTAGTGTAAATATTGAGGCTGGAAAAGGATGTGAAGTCCTCCTGATCCATAATCCTGCATAATCACTTTCTTCCTGGCTAAAAGGTTCCTTTGAATTAACATGGATATTTAAGGCCTGGCAAATCCAGTCTTCAAAGGATCCAAAAACAGGCCGAAAGACATGTAGTCTTAAAGGCTCCTTTGGCCATTCTGTCACACAATACTGGACCATTTTTAATTTACTTTTTCCTTTTCTGGGGTCCCTATCATTCCAATTTCTAATCATTATTCCTAATGGACTTTCTGGTGGTATGACTGGTAATTTGCTCCCTTTCTTCTGGTCTCTGGTCTTCGATTTTGTCTGACCCATCTAGGAATTTTACTATGGCAATTCCCACAACCCTTGGTTACCTTAGTAAGAGTGTCTTGCAGGGGGTCGAGGACCTATCACACACCCACAAATCCTATAGGAATCGCTTCGGTCCTTCACCGGCCAAGTCCCTCACGGGAGATCGGAACCGCGGTTAGAAGACCTCCACAATCGCTTCGGAACTAAGTTCCATCTCAGTCACACTCTTACACACACAGGCAACCGAACCCCACCCAACCGAACGGTATACGCTTTAAATGCTTACGACTCCGTCATCTTCGTTTGGATCCTCACACACAGAATTACGGGCAAAATATAGTGCTGCAGCTGGCAAGGGAGCTGAAAAAAAAGAATCAGAAACTTTGCTTACCTTTATTCAGGTTCAAGATGCCATTAGTTCCGACCTGATTCAAACAGCAGCCACCAAATGGTGGGGGTGCCTCTCCTAGATCAAACCAGAAATCAGGAACCAAAGCCCTCCCGGACGAGCCCCCACTTGTAATAAATGACTGGGTCCCAAATAGGATTGCAATTGAAATTTACAATTTATTAAATGAATAGAGGTAAGCAAGCAGCGCTGGGTGCGCCAGGAGTCTCTGCTCCACCAAGACGCACACAAGTTACATCAGGCGGCTGGTTTTTATGCTGCTAGGCTAATACATATTCATTACTACTTCTACAAAAGGCAGGGTTATTCTAATTAGTTCCCAGAATCCAAACCCTCCCACTGGTGCATGCGTTATCAGTCTCCAGTGGTCCCTCTGGGGGCCGCTCGTACTGAAGGCTCGTAGTCTTCCTCCCAGGCTTTTCTCTTGTCCTTCTCCTTTGTCCATCTTGGCTGGATGTCAGACACTTGCATAGTGTCCCATGCAACAGTTGTAATAGTTAGCAGTTATTCTGAAACCCCTTTGTTCCCTATTGACCCGAATTGCTGGACCATTCCTTTGCAAGATACAAGAACTATATATATTAACCACTCTGGTTTTCTCAGACTTGCGGTTATACAAGGGTATGTAAGACAGAAGGTCACATTTCATCATATCATGCGGCCCTAGCATTGTTCCATATTGACACGAATCAGATGAACTCATTTCACACTGTTAAGCTGTCTTATCACTGCAAGCATATCTCAGTACCACCTCCCTTCCCTCTACAGGATGTAACTGAGCAAAAACAACATTTTTATTCCCACAACCTTGATCCCCTTACCCTGAAATCCTTATTCCCCTTAAACCTAACAACTCTAACCACAACCCTAACCCTTATTATCAATCCCCTAATGCTAATGACACTGACTTTAATCCAAACCCCAAACTGCCCCTAACCCCAGACAACCAACAATGAAACACACAGACACAAAGATGGAAACTACAAAAAAGGCAAAACCCTGGATACAGGCCCCAAATCACAAATACGCAACCAAAACGCTACAGAAAAGCCCCAGATGCAGGCCCCAAATGCAACAGCTAGGCCTCAAAAGCTCAAGATGCATCCCAAAGCAAAAATGCAGACCCCAAACGTTACAGAAAAGCCCCCAAACCCAGGCTGCATAAGTCTACAAGCAGGCCCCAAACTGCCAACAGAAGCAGGCACCAACCACACCCAGATGCAGACCCCAACTGCCCACAAGCAGCTCCTACCCCACCACCCCCTCCCAAGAACTGGACTCCACACAGACACTGGCCCAAGACCCAGGCCCGCCCCCCGCCACCCCCCCTCACCCCCCCCACCCTCCCCCCCGCCACAGGTGTACAAGCAGCTCACAACCCGCCCCTTCAGAGACCGGTCCCCCCCCCCCCCCCCCCCCCAAGACCCCAAGACATGGGATGCAGAGGTGTACAACCAACTCCCAACTCCCTCCCCCTCAAAGGGAGGCCCCAAAGACCCCCAAATGGAGGCTCCTAGAGTGAGCAAGCACCTCCCAACTCCCCCAGGCACAGGCCCGCCCCCCCCCCCCCAAACACAGGCCACAAAGGTGTATAAACAGCCCAGACCCCCCTCCAAGACCCAGGCCCCTATAGTGTACAAGCAGCTCCCAACCACCCACAGATGCAGGCCCCAACCCTTCTCAAAAGGGAGACGCCTAGAATGCATGAGCAGCTCCCAACCCCCCTAAACATAGGTCCAAAAGTGCACAAGCAGCTCCCAACCCCCCTCAAATACAGACCCCAAAAGTGTACAAGTAGCTCCCCAACAGATACAGGAACCAAAGGTGTACAACCAGTTCCCAACACCCCTGAGACACAGGCCCCAACCCCCCCCCAGACACAGGGCCCCAAATTCTACAAGCAGTTCCCAACCCCTGCAAGGCAGGCCCCCTACCCTATACAAGCAGCTCCCAACCCTCCCCCCTCCCCCCGAGGGAGGCCCCCAAGCACCCCCAAACACAGGCCCCTACAGTGTACAGGCAGCTCCCAGCCACCCCCAGATGCTGGCCCCAAAGTTGTACAAACAGCTCCCAGCCACCCTGCAGAAACAGATTCCTACATTGTACAAGCAGTTCCCAGCCCCCTAGACACAGGCCCTGACCCCCCACAGATGCAGGCCCCAAAGGTGTAGAAGCAGCTCCCACCCCTCCCCCAGACGCAGGCCCCAAGACCCCCCCCCAAACACAGGCCCCTACAACCAGCACCCAACCCCCTCCCCCCGATGCCAGCCCCAAAGGTGTAGAAGCAGCTCCAAACCTCCTCCCTCAACCCAGGCTCCAACAGTGTACAAGCAGCTCCCAACCAACCCTCCCCTATGAAAATTTGTTCATAGAATTGTTTTGTTTTTATGGCTTATAGTTGTAATTGTGATTCAAGAAGGTGACTCTGTGATAATAGAGAATGGAGGGTGGCCTTGAACTAAAGCCGTAACAACAGAGGATAAGAACATTAATGGAAAGTTAGCAGTTATGGTCATCTGGCGAACAAATGGTAACTATTTATGTAAACCATCAGAATGGCAAAAATTAGGAGCACAAGATAATGTATCCTTAGCTCTTAGTTGTATGCAAGCACAGTTATGGTTACAGGCAACGGCTGCCTTGATCATTAGGGAAGGAAGTGAAGGCATTTTTCCAGCTGAAGTCCGAAAGGCAGTTTGGGACAATGCCAATGATTTTGAGAAGAAGTTCCAGTCCTTGTGGACCCTGGTAAATTGTACTTACGATCCCATTGTTAACATGGCTACTGCCTTCATGCTTACTATACGTAATGCCACAGTTTATGTTATCCACCTGATTATTGCACTAGGATTAAACCATGAGAAGACAGTGCTCTATCCTTCGGAGCATAGAACATGGGCACGGATGGAGAATGGGAAATGGCAGTCTGTAAATCTAGAATCATGTGTTACCAGGGAACAACAAGGATTTATTTGTGAAAGCAATACAATTGAGGCTCAGGATGTATGTTTTGACACGGAGCAAGGTATCTGTCACTTTGAAATTCATCCAAATACTAGTCAAAAGACTGTGCTTGTATATGTTGGTCAAGGGTGCGTGTGTTTAAGAACTGCTTGTGATTTTGTAGAAGTAGATAAGGAGAACAGAACTCTCCATAGCAAAAATCATTCTAATTTCTGTATTTGTAACTTTGCTAGAATCGTCGGGTGTGATATTCTATATTTGGCACCAGTGGTATCCCACCAGCTGATCAAGTCTAACAACACAATGTATCATAAGTTACTACCTACACCTATTGGGATGAACCTCACACTAGTGAAGCAACTAGTTAAAAAACAAGACACAAGTCACAACTGGTGGGATACACTCTTTGGATGGTCACCAACTGCAACTGGGATTTTGAACACATTGAGTCACCCAATTATTGTTTAATTGATATTAGTTGGTATAAGTTTAATATTGTCTTTTGTATTACTTGTTTGGAATTGGAAATTGTTACAACGAATGTCCATGTTAACCTCCTTGACAAATGTGCATGGTAAGGTATTGAGGGGTACATATCATAAAGACTGGGAAGAAAATTTTCGTATTAAGTAAAAGAATTTACTAGATTTTCCAGAAAAGGGGGGAATGATATAGTATAAACTCACTTTAGGATAGAATAAAGCTTGTGGTTTGATATTGTATAAACTTACTTTAGGATAGAATAAAGCTTGTGGTTTGATATTGTATAAACTTACTTTAGGATAGAATAGAACTTGTGATTAAAAGTTAGCAAGGACAAAGTAAACAACATCTTGTTATTTGAAAACACCCCATTATCCGTTAACACTCAGTCAGGCTGAGACTTGAGATAACTTGAGTCAACTGTCTGTTATGTCTTGTTAACTGAGACATCCTGTTATCTGCCGACCCTCAGTTAAACCGAAAGACAACTCAGCATTTTTACAGCCTGGAAAACAACTGATTAAGAAAGTGCATTATGAGGAAGACCTACGGCCTTCCTCCCAAAGACCACTGCCCACATCCTGGAGACCCTGGCCCACAATTCTTGGAAGGCTTTGCGCAAGCGCAAGGACTGATAAGCTAATTAGCATACGAAGCGAGGGTAGGCGGGGTTAGGTAATGAATATGCATAGGTGTTAATTGAATATTCATTGTTTCGCTGTATAAATACGAGATAGTTTGTCACTTCAAACATGCACGATAGTCGGAAGGATCCCCCGTGCATCCAGCGCTGCAATAAAGAATATACCACTTAAGGAAATTCGGCTTTGATCTTTAAATCAGTGCTGGTGCCAAATGTTACAGACAGGCCCAAAAGCCCGAGATGCTCAAGGCTGAGACGTAACTTGGCTTTCTGAATTACTGGAAAGCAGCTTTCATTCTCAGATAATTGTGTGCAGGCTAGATAGGATGGGGCTTCAGGCACCTCTTCACCTGAAGAAACACACTGCCATCAGGCACCGCTGTGCCAGACAAGCTTTTTCTGCTAGAACACCCTACTCAGATGCACTGTGGCATTCAAGTGAACTGCTTTCATGCAAATGTAATGACTGATGTTACAACCCACCTTGCCTGTGGCACCTGATGAACAGAAGAGTAAGCCACCGCAGCGCTTCAAAACCATCCCTGCACGTGCCGCTCCTTGTCGCTCTCTGGCCTTATCTCATATCCTTAGTCACTTCTGTGGAGAGCCTGCCACGGCACCCGCAAAGCAAGACGGACACCTTTCATAGTCACCTTGTGCTACTTGGTCGTTCTGCTCCAACCCAGCTCATGACCAGCCCCTCTTCTTACACAGCTCTTCAGAGTGTAGTTTGCTCCTTTGAACCTGTGCGAGACACCTGCGAAAGAAAAAGAAACGCATAGGCTGATGCAGCATCCAAAGACACAGCACAACTAGGTAAGTTACTCTCATCTGCTCCCTTACCTCTGCCGCTTACCAGCCCCCGAGGCAGATGCTTCAGTCTACCCTCTTCAAACAGCTACAACACCTCTAAAAGACTAAGAGGGGATGCTTAGAGTAACAGTGAGACCTACAACACAACTGCTACATCTGTTCCTCACTCACCTTGCCAGAGGCAGCTCTGCGTGTGACGTCCCAGGTTGTACACTGCGTTACCTAACCCTTACCGTAACCCTTACCCTAACCCTTCTCACCCTTACCATTACCCAAATCCTTACCTTTACTTTTTCCTTACCCTTACTCTTTCCTTTAACCATAACCTTACCCTTACCTTATACCTTACTCCAACCCTTCCCCTTACCTTCCCCTTCCCCTTACACTTAACCTAATAAGCCATACAACAACACTTAAATGTACACTTACGCTTACAGTTACCCTAGCAATTACTCGTTCAATTACTCCTACCCTTACCCTTACCCTTACCCTTCTCCATACCATTACCCTTACCCTTAACCTAACCCTTATCCTAACACTTACCCTTACCCTAACCCTTAACCTTTCTGCTACACTTACCCTTAGCCTAAATCTAAACCTTACACTTACCCTTACCCTTACCCTCACCATTACTCATATCCTTACTCTTATCCTTACCCTGAACCTTACCCTTACACTTACTGTTACCATTAACCTTACCCTTACCCTATCCCTTACACTTATCCTTGTCCATACAACTTACCCTTACCCTAATACTTACCCTTAACCTAACCCTAACCCTAAACCTTACCTGAAACCTTACCCTGACCCTTACATTAACCCTTACCCTAAACCTTACACTTACTCTTAACCTTGACCTTACCCTTAACCTTAACCTAATCCATACCCTTACGTTTCCCTCACCATAACCCTAAAATTAACCCTAACCATTACCCCAACACTTACCCATACCCTAACCCTTACTCTAACCCTTACAATGACCCGTACCCTTACACATACCCTTAAACTTACTCTTACCCTAAACCTTACCCTTACCATAAGCCATACTCTAACACATACTTCTACCCGTAACCTTACCCTTACCTTAACCCTTACCCTTACCAAAGCATTACCCTTACCCTTAACGAAAGCCTAAACCTTAACCTTATCCTAACACTCACACTTACCGTAACCCTTACCCTTTCTGCTACACTTACCCTAACCCTAACACTTACCCTTACCATTACCCATATACTTACTCTTACCCTAACCCTAAATCTTACCCAAACACTTACCCTGACCCTTACATTAACCCTAAACTGTACCCTAAAACTTACACTTAACCTTAACCTTACCCTTAACCTTAACCTACTACTTACTCTTTCTTATCCGTCACCCTAACCCTAAAATTAACTCTAACCATTACCCTAACACTTACCCTTACCCTAACCCTAACCCTAATAGTAACTCTAAACCTTACCCTGACTTGTACACTTATCCTTATCCTTACACTTACCCTTACCATACCCCATACCCTACAACATACTTCTACCCTTAAACTTACCGTTACACTTACCCTTACTCTATCCGTTACCCTTACGCTTACCCTTAACATAAACCTTAACCTTACCCTTACCATAAGCCATACAACAACACTTACATGTACACTTACGCTTACACTTACCCTAGCAATTACTCGTACAATTACCCTTAACCTTACCCTTACCCTAACCCTAAACCTTACCCTTATCCTAACCCTTACCCTTTTTGCTACACTTGCACTTAGCCTAAATCTAAACCTTACAGTTACCCTTACCCTCAACCTTACCATTACCCATACCCTTACACTTACCCTTACCCTAACCCTTATCCTTACACTTACTGTTACCTTTAACATTACCCTTACCCTAACACTTACCCTTCCCCTATCACTTACACTTATCCTTATCCATACCCTTACCCTAACCCTTACCCTTAACCTAACCCTAACCCTAAACCTTACCTGAACCCTTACCCTGACCTTTACATTAACCCGAACCCTTACCCTAAAACTTACACTTACACCTAACCTTAACCTTACCCTTAACCATAACCTAATACTTACCCTTACGTTTCCCTCACCCTAACCCTAAACTTAACACTAACCATTGCCCTAACACTTACCCTTACCCTAACCCTAACCCTTACCCTTTCCCGTACCCTTACATTTACCCTTACCCTTATACTTACCCTAACTCTTATCCATACCATAACCCATACCCTAACACATATTTGTACCCTTAACCTTACCGTTCCCCTTACCCTTACCTTTACTCTATCCGTCACCCTTACGCTTACCCTTAACATAAACCTTACCATTAATTTACCGTTGCGCTAACACTTACCCTTATCCTATCCCTTACACTTATCCATACCCTTACCCTTACACCAACCCTTACCCTTAACCTAACCCTAACCCTAAACCTTACTCCAAACCTTACCCTGAACCTTACATTAACCCTAACCCTTAAACTAAACCTTACACTTACTATTAAACTTAACCTTACCCTTAACCTTAAGCTAGTACTTAACCTTACTTTTTTCTCACCTTAACCCTAAAATTAACAAGAAGCTAATTTGTCATGGCCTCAATCCCTCCCTTTAGCATTACTTAGAATCAGAGTTAAACCTCGAATAAAAGAGAATTTGAGTCCCTTTGAAATCTTAGATGGAAGGCCGTATCAATTTCTATTTAGTGGAGAGGATCTAACGCAGTTGGGATCAGAATATTTATATGCTTATGTAGCTGAACTTCAGAAACAATTAAGTACATCCATTTGTTTTAGGGAGCAGGGCTAGAGGGTTGGATCAAGCAAGCCACCCCTTTAAGCCCGGGGATTATGTCTATATAAAGACTTTTTCAGGACAACCCCTAGAGGAAAAATGGAATGGACCGTATCAAGCGTTGCTGACAACTCACACTGCTATCAAGATTAGAGAACAAGCCGCTTGGATCCACCATTCCCGAGTGAAGAAAGCTCCAGAAGCCCCCTGCAAAGTAATGCCAGGTGACAATGAACTGAAACTGAAACTTAGTCGAACAAAACGAGGACATGACGGTCGGGAGTATTTGGGAATAGTTGGCAGAAATGTTGTTGCTAGAATTGTTTTGTTTCTATGGCTTATAGTTGTAATTGTGATTCAGGAAGGTGCCTCTATGATAACAGAGAATGGTGAGTGGCCTTGGACCGCAGCCGTAACAACAGAGGAGAAGAGCATTAATGGAAAGTTAGCACTTATGGTCATCTGGTGAACAAATGGTAACCATTTCTATACACCATCAGAATGGCGAAAATTAGGGGAAGAGTGGACACACCAAAGAAAACCACGGGGGCCGAAATTAAAATAGGGTGCCGAATGATTAATGGAACGACCCTCGAGAAAGTAACGGGGATTTTAGTCTGGTAAATTTTACCTATGATCCCATTGTTAACATGGCTACTGCCTTCGTGCTTACTATACGTAATGCCACAGTTTATGTTATCCCCCCGATCATTGATTAAACCGTGAGAAGACAGTGCTCTGTCCTTCGGAGCACAGAACATGGGCACGGATGGAGAATGGGAAACGGCAGCCTGGAAATCTAGAGTCATGTGTTAGCCGGGAACAACAAGGAGTTATTGGTGAAAGCAATACAATTGATGCTCAGGAGGTATGCCTTGACACGGAGCAAGGTGTTTGCCACTTTGAAATTCATCCAAATCCTAGTCAAAAGACTGTGCTTGTGTATATTGGTCAAGGCTGTGCGTGTTTAAGAACTGCTTGTGATTTTGTAGAAGTAGATAAGGAGAACAGAACTCTCCGTAGCAAATCTCACGCTAACTTTTCTCTTTGTAACTGTCAGAACCGTTGGCTGTGACTTTCTCTATTTGGCACCAGGGGTATCCCACCAGCTGATCAAATCTGACAACACAATGGATCGTAAGTTACTACAATTTTAAAAGGCATTCAGGAAAATGGAGAGAAGACTCTAATCACCGGCCATCATGAGACAAAGGAAGTAAGCAGAGTTTTGCAGAGAGTAAAACAAGACCCAAATCACAACTGATGGGATACACTCTGGATGGTCGCCAAAAATAGACGACATCTTGTGATCTGTCGACCTTCTGTTCTGTTGAAGCATCTTGTTAATTAAAACATCGCGCTGTCTGTCACCCTTCAGTTCTGCTGAAACTTGAGCTAACTTGAGCCAACTCGGCATTCCTGGAGCTAACTTGAGCCAAGTCGGCATTCTGGCAGCTTGGAAAACAACTGACTCAGCCCCCCCGGCTCCGCCCAAACACCCTCAGGGTCCCCCGCAAAGCCCACCAGCCTCCCCCCCAACACAAACCAGGGCCCCCCCTAAACACCTCAAGACTCATCCGCAACCCCCCCATGAGAAAATCCTCCAGAGCCCCTCTACCACTGCAAGGGCCCCTGACCAACATCCCCCGGCCACCCCGTCCCCCCCAACCCTTCACCAGAGCCTCCCCCCTCCCCAGACACCCATAACACCCCCCAGCACCCCCAAACTCCCTCCAGAAACCTGCCAGGGCCCCCTCAGCTCCCCCCCACAATCCACCAGGAGCCTCCAAACCTCTCAAGCCCCCCCGCAAGCCTCCCCAAACCACCCAAAGACCTCCTGCAGACCTCCCTCCACCAAAACACCCCACGTTCCCCCAGTCCCATATGTCCCAATGTCCCCCCATGTCGCCTCACTCCCATACGTCCCCTCCATGTCCCCCATATCCCCTCGAGCCCCCGCTGTCCCTACCACGTCTAGGCATCCCCAAATCCCATGTCCCACCCCAGCCCCACATCCCTCCCATGTGCCACCCATGTCCCCACGTGTCCCACGTCCCCCCAACCCACATCCCCTCCGTGTCCAAATGTCACCCCAGTCCCATACGTCCCAGTGTCCCCCATGGCTCCACGCATACTTTTTCTCTTGTGTCCCTTTTCCGCTATCCCTTTCTTGTAGGGTTAGGACTACATCATGCTTCCTAAGAGCTGCTTCCCTAGCTTCTCTATCCGCTAGGTTATTATTCCCTCTTATGTGGAAGCCAGTTCCCTTTTGATGTCCTCTGACATGTACCACAGCAATCTCCCTAGGTCCTCTCAACGCCTGCAATATTTGAGTAACTAAAGGTTGGTGAATCAGCCCTTTTCCCTGCGTGCCTATGAGTCCCCTTTCTTCCCAAATTTTCCCAAATGGGTGGACTATTCCATAAGCATATTTAGAGTCTGTATAAATAGTGCCACTTTTTCCTTTCAATACTTCTAGGGCTCGTAATAATGCATAAAGTTCACGTGCTTGAGCGGACCAGGCAGCGCTGAGTGGTCCCGATTCTATTAGGACCATATCTCCATTTATGATGGCATACCCTGATCTTCTTTTTCCATCTACTACTTTGGATGATCCATCAATAAATAATTTTCCCCCTGTTTCTAATTCTGCCTCCTCGAGATCGGGTCGGATTTGGGTTGGCAATTCAATCGCTTCCATGCAGTTATGTTGTAGTTCTGTTAGGGGTTCCCCATATAGAAATTGGGCAGGACTCTGTGCAGCAGTTACTTTTAGTTCTAAATCAGGGGAGTGGATCAGGATGGCCTCATACTTCAGCATCCTACTATCAGTTAACCATTTCTCAGCCTTTTGCTGGAGTACTCCCCTAACATTATGTGGAGTCTATATCTTCAGAGGTGCCCGAAAAGTGCCTTTTCTAGCTTCCTCAGTCAGTAAGGCAGTAGCCACAATTGCCTGGAAGCACACTGGCCACCCCCTCCTCACAGGGTCTCATAGTTTGGAACAATATCCCACACGTTTCTTGATTCCTGCCCATTCTTGAGGTAGTACTCCATATGCAGTTTGGTTAGAAACATTTACAAATAAATAAAAGGGTCTTTCTAAATCTGGGAGGCTCAGCACTGGAGTTTCTATTAACGTTTTCTTGATCAACCTCAACTTTTCCTCATCTGCCTCATTCCACTTCATTTTTTTCTCCAGTCAATTTTTCATATAAAAACTTTGCCTTTTCACTAAACCCTTCAATCCAGGGCCTACAATATCCCAAGAGGCCCAGCAGTTGCCTCACTTCCTTCTTTGTTTTGGGTGATGACAGGGCTAAAATCCCAGATGCCCTGTCAGGATCCAATTTTTTCTTTCCTTGGCTAAGCCAATGTCCTAAGTACCCTATTTCCTTTTAGTGGTCCTCCGTGTCTCTTTTTCAGTCTCCCCAGCTATTAATAGGTCATCCACATATTGCAACAATTTCACTTCCCCCTTTACCTCAAAAAGCTGAAACAATTTTTCTAAGGTTTGGCCAAATAAATTTGGCGATTCAGTAAATCCCTGAGGAAGTACAGTCCATCTAAGCTGTTGTCGCCTTCCTGTTTCGGGGTCTTCCCATTCAAAGGCAAAGTAATTCCGCGACCCTTCACTTAATGGGAAGGCCCAGAAAGCATCCTTCAAATCTATTACACTATACCATTTATGCTGAGGTGTTAGGTGGTTTACTAAAGTGTATGGGTTAGCCACCACTGGAAATTTGGTTATGCTTCGCTGATTCACAGCCCTAAGATCCTGAACCAACCTATATGATCCATCAGCCTTTTTTACTGGCAAAATGGGGGTATTCTGTGGGGACATACACGGTTCCAGCATCCCCTTTTGGAGCAACCTGTCTATAACTGCTTTGAGTCTTTTCCCCTCCAATGGGATAGGATATTGCCTAATCCTTATTGGCTGTTGTGGATCCACTACTTCTACTACCAAGGGTTCCATATCTAATTTTCCTGAATCTCCCTCTTGATACCATACTTGTGGGTCTATTTCTCCCTCATCTTCTTGGGTTAGGGTATATAGCTGAATTTTTAGTTCTCCCCCCGGCTCTTGATTTCCAACCCTAATCTTAATAGTAAGTCCCTTCCTAATAGATTGTGCTCAGCCTCAGGCATCAGCAATAGGTCACTGAGACATAGAATCAGAGAAGAAACTATTTCTATATTTTCCAATAGAGGAACCTTGAAGGGCTCACCTTTTGCTCCTACTACCATGGTATTCCTCTTTCCTTCCTTAACCCCTTTTGGTAATTTTCTAATTGTTGATTTCTCTGCTCCAGCATCTACCAAAAAATACACCTCTTCCCTCTGGGGACCTATTAATAATTTTATCAAGGGCTCATTCGATGTTCGGGTCCCAAAAGATACAGCCCCTGACACCCCTAGTCTTCCTTAAACATTTCTTCATCCTGTTTCTTTTTTTTTCCCCCTACTGTTCCTCTGAAGGTGCCCCTTTTTGCCACAATAGTAACAGATCGGGATTCTATCTTGCTGTCCTTTCCATTTAGCCATGGGTTCTCTTTCACCCTGGTTTTTTCCTGATCCTTTCCTGCTTTCCTGTCCACTTGGTTTTTGACATTCCCTTATTGCTGCCGTAAAAACATTTGCTTTTCCCTTCTGTTTTTCCCCATCTCTCCTCACATAGACCTTTTGTGCTTCCCTCAAGAATTCTTCTAATCCTTTTTCATGCCAATCATCAAGTTTCTCCAATTTCTTTCGGATGTCTTCCCAGGATTTTGCTACAAACTGGGTTCTCAACAGTGCCCCTCCTGCAGGGGAATCAGGATCTATCCCCGAGTACATCTGAAGGCTTTTTCTCAGCCTGTCTAACCCTTCAGTTGGAGATTCGTCTCTGCACTGACACTCATTAAAAGCTTTATTTATATTTTGTCCCCTTGGAACCGATTCCTTTATCCCTTGTAGCATTATGGTCCTAAGCTCCCTCATATTTTGCCTCCCCTGAGCAGCCTGATGATCCCACTTAGGGTTGGTATTTGGCCATTTCACATCCCCTGGAGGACCTCCCTGGTTTTGTCTTTCCCACAGTCTCATTCCTGCTTGCCTGATCATTCCTCTTTCTTCTCTAGTGAAGAGGATTCCTAATATGGACTGCATTTCTTCCCAGGTCTACGTGTTTGGACCTAGGAACTGGTCCAATCTTTCGGCAACTCCTAAAGGCTCATCTGAAAGGTTTCCCATTTCCTTCTTAAAATTTCTTACATCCGACGTCTTCAAAGGAACCACTACAAACCCTATTCCCCCCTGGTTCCCCCCAAGGGCTACCTCCCTCAAAGGGCAAAGGCCTCCTACATCATCAGTCCAGCCTCCCGTTTCACTTTCCTCCCTTTCTGTGGCCCGTATCTTACTTCTAGTCCTTTGTGCAGGAGGAGAGGGATAGAGAACAGGGGCCACGGGCAATCGACTTTCAAAACGTGGCAGTTCTGGTTGCCATGAACAGGGAGGGGGTATATTATCCAGAGGTTCCCATTCTTCCTTTCCCCTGTCGGTTCTTGTATTTAAAGCGAATATTTGTTTTGGGGGAAATGCGTTTGAGGCTCCTACCCATAGAGCCGCATCATCGCTTTCTTCTTGGTTAAAAGGCTCCTTGGAGTTAACATAGCCGTTTAATGCCTGACATACCCAATCCTCAAAGGATCCAAAAACTGGCCAAAAAACATGCGGCCTTAAAGGTTCCTTTGGCCATTTTATCACACAAAATTGAGCCATTTTCTCTTTATTTTTTCCTTTCCTCCATTCCCAAACATCCCAATATATTAACATTGTCCCTAATGGGCTCTCTGAGTCTCCCAGGTCAGAGAATCTACTTTCCCCCAGACCCATCCTGGAACCTTCACGTAAGTTCTGAATCCCTGGAACCCTCTCAGAGGTTCCAAATCCCTGGAATCCTCTAAGAGGTTCCGAATCCCTGGAAGCTTCAAATAAGTTCCAAATCCCTGGAAACCTTAAAGAGGTTCTGAATCCCTAGCTGTGTTTGCGTAGAGGTGTCTTGCAAGCGGTTAACCCACCCACGAATTCCTGGACCGATCGCTTCGGTCCTTCACCGGCCGAGTCCCTCGCGGGAGATCAGAACCGTGCTTAGAAGACCTCCGCACTCACTTCAGAACTACGTTCCATCTCAGTCACACCCTTACACAGTCACACAGCCGAATCCCACCCAACCGAACGGTATACTCACAAATCCTCTTTGTTCGGGTCTTCGCGCGCAAGATTACGGGTCACTGATGGAGAGCTCTTTTTTTATTATTATTATTTTTTTACTTGCCTCTTATGTTCAAAATCTTGTTGAACTCTAGCGCCGCTATCGGCAAGGGCCACTAGATGGGGCACCTCCCTTTACCGGTCGCAGATCCAAAGTCCAAGATCACATCGGGGTCACCAATTTGTTATAAATGAAGTCTCAACTCTGAATTTAGTAGCATAAAAGAATATTTATAAAAGGCAAGTAAACAGCGCTGGGTGCACGGGGAGTCTATGCTCTACCAACACGCACACGCACCCATCCAACTTCCCAAATCTATAGAGGACATTGCTGTTACATCTTTACAAGAAACCCCAGTATGCCTATACATACGGATATCCTATCCCCGCTTCATGTTAGAATTCTCTTTGTGGTGGTCCTTGTGGGTGAAAGGCTCACGGTTTCCCCATCACCATTAGCAACCTTTTGTTCCAGACTGCAGGAGCGGCTTCGACTGTCTCCTCTTCTTCTGCACATGCTCTGCCCACCACAAGGTTCCCGAAAGCAACAAAACGGGATTGCTTTTCCCACGTTCCGTTAACCCTTGAAATCACACTAATAATATTAGTATCATGTAACATTCAACAATAAATGTTAACAGTTCTAACCAGCAACCCCCCCAGCAACTTCCATGCCTTAACAGTGGAGAAAACAAGCAACCCCAAACGGCAGGGCGTCGCCTCAATCACCCTTGTTTCCTCTAAACATTCCCAAAACTCCCCCTTCTTTATTAACATCAACCATTTTTCTGACACGAATTACCACTCCATATATAACAAGAACAAGGGTGGAAATCAGGTCTGACAGGGCGAGGGCATGCTGCAGTCAGAAAAGATGGCAGAATCAAATGGCGTCCGCTTAAGCCCATCAAACCACACCTTCAGAATAAAACTAAGGAAAACTGGGAGTTTCTGTTCACAGGACAGGATCATCGGACGACCCCGTAATCCGTATACCCCAGTGACAAGACAAGCCCAACAAGGATGGTTTGAATCATGGTTTAACCATTCACCGTGGTTAACCCCCCTGATATCTGCCTTAGTAGGGCCGATCGCAATGATCCTAACACTGATCTTTGGACCTTGTATACTAAACACGCTTGTGTCCTCTGTTAAAAGCCAGCTAGAGAAAGTTAACATCATGTTGGCAGAACACCAGCAACTGCTCAGAGTGTATTTACTCAGTGTTATCCCCAGTTATCCCAAGTTACACCCCATTATGACCAGTTACCCCCTAGTTTTCTCCTGTTTATTGTGCCTTATGCTTTTTATTCAAGCTACGATATCTACGTCCTAAGATTGTTGTAAAGCATAGAACTAAGACAGGAGCAGAGTTTTTTTGATTGTTATATTTAAGCTAATTTAGTTACACATAGGGAGGGGGGAAATGTAGGTAGTTAGGGTCTGGCAGCCCAAAGATATCGCGCTGTACGGAAAGCTAGAGCCCCTCCCTTCATAGGCAATAGCGTGTAGTTTATGATGGAAGCAGACGCAAGTGTCGTTGTGAACCCAAGCTATATAACACTGTGCAACTCAGCAATAAACGCCATTTGCCATCGACCACATTGGCGTCCGTGAGCTGATGGCCCGAGCGGCCTGCGGTTGGTCGCCGTGCCGTTCCTGAACCAGGTCGCCACTGCCAATGAAGGCAACAAAGGAGCCCAGCGACGCCTCTGCTACTGGGACCCTGACAGACCAGGGGGCCAGCTCTTGCAAACGCGAAATGCCAAAGCTCAAACCCAGGCTACCGACGCCATCACCCCATCCACGGTGACCCGAGCTTTGATTGCCCGGAGCTGCAAGAACATCGTCAGAGGGTTCAGATTCCAACCTCTTGGGTTGGAGCTCCTGGCCAGCCTCTTGGGGTGGCCAAGAGCTGCGGTCCTGCCGGCTCCCGCTGCCCTGGGCTCCTCCAGGACCTAGTGGAGGCCAGGCAGAGGACATTTGCCATCTTCATGCTCATCCCCTGCAGGTCCCCCAGCTGATGGACATGGTGGTGTCCCCGGTGTCAGCCGTGGCCTCCCTGACCTTCTCTGACTGTGTCACCATCTTCCCCGAGTGAGCATCTTTGCGGCTGTGGCCGCTGCTCGGGCTCGGTAGCATTTGCCCTTGCACCCATGAGTGCCCAGCCAGGGAGGTGGATGGGAAGCAACGCCTGCTTCCCATCGAGGCCTGGGCTTCTTTGTCGCCCACTTCCCAGGACGGTCCTTAAGGACAGTGACTCTATGGCAACGTCAAAGTGTCTCCGTGAGATCGGGGGCAGTGGTGGTGCCCTGGCTCACGCCGATCTCTTCTGGAGGAAGCATCCAATTCCAAGGACCCCTCTGCTTCTGGGACAGTGACACACCAGGGGGCCAGCTCTTCCAATGGCGAAATGCCAAAGCTCAAACCCAGGCTCCCAGTGCCGTGGCCTGTAGGTATTAGAGCCAGCCTGCCCAAGGCACCCAGCGACCCCTTGACTTCTGCGACACAAAGGGGCCACGTCTGCTCATCTTCAACCACCAAAGCTCGTACACAGGCTCTTCACACCGTTGCCTATAGGTATGAGCGCCAGCCTGCCAAAGGAGCCCAGCGACCCCTCTACTTCTGGGACACAGACCGCCCAAGGGGCCAGCTGTGTACATCTTCAACCACAAAAGCTCCTACCCAGGCCCTATACACGCTGTTGCCTATAGGTATTAGAGCCAAACCACCCAAGGAGCCAGGCGATGCCTCTACTACTGGGACACCGACACACCAGGGGGCCAGCTCTGTGCATCAGCTGCCAAAGCTCAAACCCAGGGAGGGAAACGGCGGGACCTGAAGCCATCCACGGGGTCTGCGTGTGGGCAAAGAGCCCCAAAAACCCGTAGCAGTTTTTGCTCAGAGTCTCACTCCCTTCACAGAAATCCATCTGACAGAGGACGGCGAGACAGTGGAGGAAAACACAACGATGTTTCCAGCTGAGGGACCTTCTCCACGGCCTCCATGGCCAGGAACCTCCCCTTGCTGGGACAAGAGCTGGGAAGCTGCCCCCAGAGCAACGTGGAGAAAACCTGCACATCCCTGGAGGGGAAAGGAGAGGATGCGACGGCAGCTGGGGAGAAAAAGACAGCACCATTTCCATCCTGCTGGACGCTTTCACAACGGAACCTGCAAGTTAAAATGATTTTTCCAAGTGCTTCTGCTTGTCAAGTAAAATTCTGTACAGCAATTGCGGCACTTCAGACTCACTTGGGTTTGAGGGGGATTCTATTGCTCGAGAATTTCAACTTTTGATGGGAGAGCAGAGTGGGAGCAATTCGCTCAGACACCAAGTGACGGGAGAGAAGAAAGGACGAAATAGGCTCTTTCCTCCAGGAAATAGGAAAGGGGCGTTTAGAGCTGGCTTACCTGAACCATGGCTGAAGGACCGGAGCCCAGTCTCTTGCTCTCCACGTGCTGCTGCCTCAGCACCACGGAAGAGATGGGCATCTGGTTTTGGGGGGGTGTGCGCGTGTCTACCTTCTGGGGACAACTTCCAGGCTGCAAAACATTTAAAAAGTCAACCTAAGATTTCCCCTGGGGGGCAGAGGGCGCAAGATGGCTCCGTATCAAGTTCGCCAGCGCTGGGGCTGTGGCTCCAGTGCCAGAATGTGCTCGTGTATATTGGTCAAGGCTGTGCGTGTTTAAGAACTGCTTGTGATTTTGTAGAAGTAGATAAGGAGAACAGAACTCTCCGTAGCAAACCTCACGCTAACTTTTCTCTTTGTAACTGTCAGAACCGTTGGCTGTGACTTTCTCTATTTGGCACCAGGGGTATCCCACCAGCTGATCAAGTCTAACACCACAATGGATCGTAAGTTACTACAATTTTAAAAGGCATTCAGGAAAATGGAGAGAAGACTCTAATCACCGGCCATCATGAGACAAAGGAAGTAAGCAGAGTTTTGCAGAGAGTAAAACAAGACCCAAATCACAACTGATGGGATACACTCTGGATGGTCGCCAACTGCAACTGGGATTTTGAACACCTCGAGACACCCAAGTATTGTTTTATTCCTATTAGTTGGTATAAGTTTAATACTGTTTTTGCATTGCTTGTTCGGAATTGGAAGTTGTTACAACACATGTCCATGTTAGCTTCCTCCACAAACGTGCATGGCAAGCTATGGGGAACATATCATAAAGAGCGGGAAGACAAATTTTCGTATTAAGTAAAAGAATTTACTAGATTGTCCAGAAAAGGGGGGAATGCCATTGTATAAACTCACTTTAGGATAGAGTAAATCTTGTGGTTATAATAATGAGGACAAAATAGACGACATCTTGTGATCTGTCGACCCTCTCTTCTGTTGAAGCATCTTGTTATTAGAAACATCGCGCTGTCTGTCACCCTTCAGTTCTGCTGAAACTTGAGCTAACTTGAGCCAAGTCGGCATTCCTGTGGCTTGGAAAACAACTGACTCAGCCCCCCCGGCTCCGCCCAAACACCCTCAGGGTTCCCCCCAACACCTCAAGTCCCCATCCACAACACCCCCACAAGAAAATCCTCCAGAGCCCCGCCAAACACCCCCCGGCCACCCCATCCCCCCCAACCCTTCACCAGAGTCTCCACCCCCCCAGACACCCATAACACCCCCCTGCACCCCCAAACTCCCTCCAGAAACCTGCCAGGGCCCCCTCAGCTCCCCCCCACAATCCACCAGGAGTCCCCAATCCTCTCAAGCCCCCCCGCAAGCCTCCCCAAACACCTCCTGCAGACCTCCCTCCACCAAAACACCCCACGTTCCCCCAGTCCCGTATGTCCCAATGTCCCCCCATGTCGCCCCACTCCCATACGTCCCCTCCATATCCCCTCGAGCCCCCGCTGTCCCTACCACATCTAGGCATCCCCAAATCCCATGTCCCACCCCAGCCCCAAGTCCCCCCCATGTCCCCACGTGTCCCACGTCCCCTCCGTGTCCAGATGTCCCCCCAGTCCCATATGTCCCAGTGTCCCCCATGGCTCCACGCCCTCCCCCCCTCAGGTCCCACCAATCTCCCTCCACCTACGATTCCACTTCTGAGGCTGCTCTGATGTCTCTAATTCTAGGATTCTGCGATTTCTCCTATTCTGCCATTTCTGCCATTCCGCGATTCTGTTCCTATGATTCCAATTTCTCCAATTTCAGGACTGGATTGCGCGACTCCTCCGATTCCTCCGACTCTTTGATGTCCTCCCCCCAGCACAGAGGTGCCTGGGCAGGCAGCAGCCTGTTGGTGCCGCCGTCACCGCGGGCAGCAGCCAGCACTGCCCGTGTCACCACGATGTCACCGCGACACGGCCATCGACAAGAGGCTGCGCGATGGGTCCTGCGCCAGCGGTACCGAGACGTTCGGGCAGGAGGAGCTCCCAGGTGGCTGATGCCAGCAAGGAGCAAGCTGCTCGCACCAGGTGGACCACGTTAGACTGCTGGGAGAACAGTGCTATGGAGCACGTCTCTGCGATATGAGGCGTCACTGACCAAGGTGCGAGCACCCCCAGCACTACAGGAGCGCGGCTGAGCCCCGTCTGGGGCTTTCTGTGGGGAGGACCTGGCTCTGTGGTCAACTCGGGGGGTCTCCGTTTGGGGACGGAGATGTGACGGCTCTTTTCCTCTGCCACCAAAACACGGTGGTGGGGGTGCTGGAAGGGTGGCAGCCACCAGAAGCAGCACGTGACCTGATTTTCCTTGCCTTCCAGAGAGATTGTGTGTCTGGGATGCTGTGTCAGCCTACATCCGGGAGCACCTCCAGCTGCGCCAGGTGGCTTGGCACCTACGTCGCCCTTGTTCCCCACCCCAAAAGCAGGAAACTCACCCCAAAAGGCCCCACCAAGAGACCCATAGGTATCGCACAAGTGCGGTGTTGCTTCTGGTAGGTTGGTGTGGTATCTCAGGGCTGACCCCAGTTGCTGGAAGCCCCTGGGTCCCCTCAGCCTGGCTCCCAACAGCGGGAAGTGCACAGCAGGGCCCGAAGCACCGTTCCTGGATGAGACCACCTCCGGCTGATCCTTAACCTTCGGCCCTTCCGTTCTCTGCCACTTGCAGGGCGTCCGAATTCCCACTCTTGGCTGCTTTGCCGTTGTTTCTGAACGGGTCGAGGTTGGGAACAAGTCCCTTACGGTGCAGTGGCCCACGTTCCGCCTGGCCAGGAACCTCATCGTTGCCCACAGCCTCACAGCCGACAAGGAGTACCTGCCAGGTAAGAGGGTGCAGGAATCCCTTGCTGCATGGATCTCAGGTGCTTCTCAGAAGCAAAGCGTCGCCTGCACGGAGCAGGTCCCAAACCGAAGCCTTTCTGGGTGACGACTGCCATGAGCAGCACTGGGGAACACGCGGGGAAGGGCCGCTGGTGACCGACTCCATCCCTCTCGTGTCGTTTTCCAGGTCATAAGGAGCTGGAGCCCCTCCAATTCCCTGAGGTGGCTGCAGCTGCCTCCGTGTCCTGGAAGAAGGTGGAGAGCTGCATCCGAGGCACCACGTCCCTCATCTCTCGCAGCCTGGGGAAGGGGGAGAACATCGCTCTCGTGCTGAAGGACATTGGGGTGCTCCTCATCGAAGGCACGAGGGTGGAAATCAAGTTCTATCGTGACTTCTTGGAGAGCCTGTCAGAACAGGAGAGCCTTCAGAAGGCTCTTTTCAAGGTGAGGGTTTTGTTTTCCCCACGGCCTGGGCAGCCTCACACAGGGGCAGCAGCAATGCTTGCCCTTGGCCCAGCAAGACCTCTTGGCTTGGAGCTCTTGGCCAGCCTCTTGGGGTGGCCAAGAGCTGCGGTCCTGCCGGCTCCCGCTGCCCTGGGCTCCTCCAGGACCGAGCGGAGGCCAGGCAGAGGACATTTGCCATCTCCTTGCTCCTCCCCTGCAGGTTCCCCAGCTGATGGACATGGTGGTGTCCCGGGTGTCAGCTGTGGCCTCCCTGACCTTCTCTGGCCGCGTCATCATCTTCCCCGAGTGAGTATGTTTGTGGCTGTGGCCGCTGCTCGGGCTCGGTAGCGTTTGCTCCTTGCCAAATGTGTCCGTGAGCGGGTGAGCGTGGGGAGTGGTGGTGCCCTGGGTCACGCCGATCTCTTCTTTTGCCAGCTATATAATGGACAAAGCGCCCCAGCTATCACCCGGGGAGCGTCTCAAGGCCCGCAGGGATGACAGGCAGGAGAAGGAACGGGCTGTGTTGTCTTCCAGCCAAGGTGAGAGATACAAAGCGGCTGCTGGCTCCTCTTGTGCCACAGCTTCATGCCAGCTCAGCACAGCCTCTTGTCTCCGGGCCTCCAAAATGGAGCCCTGGTATGTGACGTGCCCAAGGTGCCTGTCCCTGGGTGCTGCAGGAGGTCGGGGATCCAAAACACCCCAAATTGGCTGTACCCAGCTCCTCTCTGCCAGAACTTGGCCCCCAAACCACGTCACGGCCTAAGATTGAGCCGGCTGAGGCTGGTGCCAAGGAGGGCCGAGGCCCCTGCAGATGGAGGCTGGGAGGGGAGCACAGCGGCCCCTGGGACAGCGCAGGAGGAGGCCTCAGCACCCGGCGTGTCCCGGGTACAGCAGAGTCATGGAAATGTGCTTCTGACATCTCTCCTTGCCGATTCCAGAGAAACGGCCTGAACTGCCACCCTTCCTGTCGTGCAGGTGGAGGAATTCTTTTGGCTCTGTCCTTTCGGCAGGCTGCCGCTGATGCCCAAGCTGCCTCCTGCCATAAAGGAGCTTTTGCACAACCAGCTGCAGACAGGAACTGCGCCCAAAACAGAGCCCAGGAGGAAATGGAAACAAGAGCCCAAAACAGCAACCGGTGCAAGACCAGGGCCGGGCAAAGGCTGAAAGATGTGGAAAATGTCAGGAGAGCAAGGGCCAAAAAGCAGCAAAAGCCCCTCCTGAAGTCAGGAAGCTAGCCAGCCTGGAAGCCCTGCCAGAGACGGAGCGAGTGAAGCGCCCCGACTCTCAGAAAGCCCCAGGCCCGCTAGAAACACCCATCGTGCCCATGCTGTCCCTGCCGAGCTCGGAGGGCAGCCTGCCTCAGGAGCCCAGCGACGACACCGCTACTACTGGGACACAGACGGACCAGGGGGCCAGCTCTTCAAAACTGCAAATGCCAAAGCTCAAACCCAGGCTCCCGACGCCGTGCGCTGTACATGTGAGTGCCAGCCTGCCCAAAGAGCCCAGCGACCCCTCTGTTTCTGGGACACAGATACACCAGGGGGCCAGCTCTGCACAACTTCAAGAAGCAAAGCTCCTGCCCAGGCTCTCAACGCCGCTGCCCGTAGGTAAGAGAGCCAGCCTGCCCAAGGAGCCCAGCGATGCCTCTCCCACTGGGACAGAGATGCACCAGGAGGCCAGCTCTGCTCAACATCAACCACCGAAGCTCCTCTTCAGGCCCTGCACGCCATTGCCAAAGGCAAAAAAGAGCCAGTCCGCCCAAGAAGCAGAAAATGCCAAAGTTCAAACCTTTGTCCTTGGAGCTGTGCCCTTATCCTATCAGAGCAGGACCACCCGGATGTAGGCTGACACTGCATCCTCAGCCACCAGAGCTCAAACCCAGGCTCCCGACGCCGACGCCCAATCCACAGTGAGCCGAGCTTTGATTGCTCGGAGCTGCAAGAACGCCGTCAGAGGTGGCAAAAGAGGTGAGTGATCCACATCCCTGTTCCCTTGGGGGCTCAAGCCTCGGAGGCAAGTAGTTCTGGGGACAGCGGGGCCTCTCCAACGAGATCTCAGTTTGGAGCCGGGGGTTGGCTCGATCCAAGCAGAACCTTGGGCTCCTCCATGGCTAGCCTCAAGTCCCTCAAGTTCCCTTCTGTTGCCACGCAGACACAGCAGACACACGTTATTTGGCAGCATTTAGAAGGCCTAACGAAGCAGGAGGCTGCTCTTGGCCCGAGAGGAGAGTGTGTGTTTGCAGCTGGGTGCTGGTTTCCAGGCCGGGTGGGAAGAGAGGGGCTTTGTGGGTGGGCCTGGCAGAGCTGAGCCCTGCTGCTGGCCGGGTCTGGGGATGGGGTGAGCAGAGGGAGGGAAACGGCGGGACCTGAAGCCATCCGCGGGGTCCACGTGTGGGCAAAGAGCCCCAAAAACCTGTAGCAGTTTTTGCTCAGAGTCTCACTCCCTTCACAGAAATCCATCTGACAGCGGACGGCGAGACAGTGGAGGAAAACACAACGATGTTTCCAGCTGAGGGACCTTCTCCACGGCCTCCATGGCCAGGAACCTCCCCTTGCTGGGACAAGAGCTGGGAAGCTGCCCTCAGAGCAACGTGGAGAAAACCTGCACATCCCTGGAGGGGAAAGGAGAGGATGCGACGGCAGCTGGGGAGAAAAAGACAGCACCATTTCCATCCTGCTGGACGCTTTCACAACGGAACCTGCAAGTTAAAATGATTTTTCCAAGTGCTTCTGCTTGTCAAGTAAAATTCTGTACAGCAATTGCGGCACTTCAGACTCACTTGGGTTTGAGGGGGATTCTATTGCTCAAGAATTTCAACTTTTGATGGCTAGCCTTGTTTGGGTAAAGGCTCATCGGTGGCTTTTGATGCAAATTGCAGGCTTTGGTGGTCAGCTTAGTCCAAGGACTGAATGCTTCTGCCCCTGAGCCCCGCATCTGAAACTCCCAGCAAAGAATCAGCTACCATTTGCTGCTAACCCTCTAACCTTACTTAGCTTTCTGTCTTCCCTCGACATTTCTCTCTGTCTTTTTCTCCCAGACCTGCTCGTATTTCTTTTTGCTCTGTTTCTTGACTGTGTTTTCGCAGCCCTCTGCACCCTTTCTGGTGAGTGCTTTTTCCTCATCAGCCCCGAGGGAAGTGGCAGAGTTGAGGGCACAAATCTTTTCCTCGCCTATTTCCAGGCTGCTGCCAGCCCACAGCACTGCTCTGCTCGGGGGTCGCTCACGCCACGCGCGCCAGCGGCTTTCTTAACTCTCCCCGAGGCCTCCTGTCTTCATTTTGCCTCGACTCCCCCCAGATCCTCATCCCAGTGGCAGAAGGCTCTCTCAAGCACCTCTTGGGGCAGGGGAGGACGAGGAGCAGCAGGTGGAGGAGCTCTGTTTCTCCCCCCTCAGTTCTCCCGGAAAAGCTCTTCCTCTGTGCTGGCTTCTCCCCTTCTGCCGTGGCAGTGCCCCCTCCCCTCCTGCCTCGTCCTGGTGCTTCCCTGCTCTGAGAGATGGAGCAAGGATGTTCTCATCTTGACACCCTCTCAGCCCTCCCTCCCTCCTCTTCTCACTGCTGGCCACTTTGGGAGAGCAGAGCGGGAGCAATTTGCTCAGACACCAAGTGACGGGAGAGAAGAAAGGACGAAATAGGCTCTTTCCTCCAGGAAATAGGAAAGGGGCGTTTAGAGCTGGCTTACCTGAACCATGGCTGAAGGACCGGAGCCCAGTCTCTTGCTCTCCACGTGCTGCTGCCTCAGCACCACGGAGGAGATGGGCATCTCGTTTTGGGGGGTGTGCGCGTGTCTACCTTCTGGGGATAACTTCCAGGCTGCAAAACATTTAAGAAGTCAACCTAAGATTTCCCCTGGGGGGCAGAGGGCGCAAAATGGCTCCGTATCAAGTTCGCCAGCGCTGGGGCCGTGGCTCCAGTGCCAGAATGGTTCCTTCTATGAGCTCACCCGTCACGTTTCGTTCTTAACTGTCCCAGTCCCTACTGTCCCTCAACCCTAACTGCTAACCCAAAGGCCAAACTCAAAATAACCCCAAATCCAAAAAACATGCCTAAACCCAAACCATAAACCTTAACCTCCAACAGGAAGCCCTACCCATAATCTCAACCAAAAACCCAATCCTACACCTTCTAACCCCTCCCCTAAGGATACCTGCCATCCCTCAATGCCAAAACAGAACTCAAGCCTTTCACCCTAACACTTAACCCCATGCATAAACCCCAAACTTAACCCGTATTCTTGCACTCCAACTCTAAATCCCGAAGAAATAATCACAAACCATAATCCCCAACCCAGAACTTTGCCCCTCAACCCCTTTCCCAAACCACTACCCCTAGCACTAACCTCTACCCTAACCCTAAACCCGAACCCAGGGACCTGCAGGCTGGGAGGTGTCCGGGAGCACAGCTGAGGTGGGACCAGCGCCTGGTGACGCTGGCGACGCTGTCACCCTGCCTGGCCACAGCACAGCTGTGTCACCCACCCCAACGGCTCCAGCGACCACAGCTTCCCCCAGCACCTCCCAGTTGGGTGACCCCAAACTGCTGACACACGAGGGCAGTGCAGCCCTCGAGGGACCCAGGTGGGCTGGGACACCGGGGACAGGGACCTCAGGACACTCACCCATGGTCTGGGGCAGGAACGGGCCCAGAACTGGGGGCAGACACCACGTCCTGCCACCACCACACAGGGGTCCTGCTGTCCCCAGGGACCCCCAGGACCCAGAGAAGCTCCCCACTGCCCCCAGAGAGCCCATCAGCAGCACTGAGGGCACACCCAGCCACGTGCTGGGCTTTCGGAAAGTTTTTCCCTCAAAATCACACAACACAGCACAAACCTCTCACCTGCTGCAGGTCACCTGCTGCAGTTCTTCAACATCATTTTTTAACCCCAGCGTCACTGCACCAACCCAGGCGCAAAGACACCGACGCCACCAGCAGCATGTGGAAACCTCCCCCACCCCCCTATCCCTTGTAGGGAAAATGGTTGCACATCCTGAACATTTCTCTACGTATTCC
The DNA here is from genome assembly GCF_964211825.1 of Aythya ferina. Lineage (NCBI taxonomy): Eukaryota > Metazoa > Chordata > Aves > Anseriformes > Anatidae > Aythya > Aythya ferina. Next base: position 62,874 of record NW_028181402.1, on the reverse strand, counting down.
TACTGCCAAGCAAAGCCCTGCTCGGTGGAGGCAAAATGGGTCAAGAAAGGGCTTTTCCACTTGTGGGAATTGAAGTGTTTTTGCAGAGTTACACTGTTTAGAAGGAGGGAATGTGGTACTGAGATATGCTTACAGTGATAAGAAAGTTTAGCAGGCGACCTTGTAAAATGCAGACAATCAGACTCCTTAGGACAATTAGGTGAAAATCACGGTGTCAAGTCAGATAAGTGAAGAAGCATGACCACTTCAAGCAGTAAAAATGTCAAAAGAAATTTGAAATTTAACAGGCCAGCGACTGAAGGCCATGCATTGTTTGTGAAGCATTAGATAGATTGTGGATCTGGATTACCCACTCAGTGGGGAAACAGGGGAGGGTCCTGCCATCAAAAGGTATATAAACTGTGTTTTGGAACTAGTAGACGCGCTCTCTCCTGCTTGTGGGGCGCCCGCCATTGCAATCGCGAATAAATTGCTACTTCACTGAGATCCTCGCCTGAGCCTAAGTTATTGGCTACGGAGTGTTTCTCACACACTCATTGCTGACTGGGAAAAGCTCCAGAAGAGTTGGTGCTGGGTATGGACACGGAGGGCTGGAGATGGCAGAGACAGGTTTTGGTTTCTGTTTTCCTCCCCCACAATCACAACTTTTGGCTCCCCAAGGCTGGGGCTGCCCTGCACGGGCACGGGGAGGAGCAGCTGTGGCAGCCGGCAAACGCAGCCACAAATTACCCAGGACAAGCAAAAGCAAAGAAAACCACCCCAAGCAGAACGTGACCTCCTTTCTCACCCGCTCCCTCTCTGCCTTTCTCAGCTTTTCACTCACCAAAACGACAAATGGGGCTTAGCCACGCACCACAGCCTGCGGCTCACGACCAAACCCAGCACATTCGGGTTGTCAGAGCTTTCCAATTCCCCAAACGCTGGCTTCTGCACGCATTTTAGCGGCCCCCCCTCAGCCAGAGACCACCCCCGGCCTTATTTCTGGGGGAGGGCAACTGTAAAGGGAATACAAATGCAAACCAGCGGCACCTCTCTGGCCTCAAAATGGCGGCCGCGCGTCTGGGGAAAGCCTCCGTGAGGGGACGCCTCTGCTCACAGCGCTGCCCCCTGGGCCCCACAACCAAAGCAAAGAAGAACACCGGCAGAAAAAGGCCAAAAACGGGTGAAAACGGGTTACTGGGCCGGCCGGGGAGGCTGCAGCAGGGCTGCGACGCCTGGACGAGGCGGCGGCGGCTCTTCAGCGCCTCAGCCGCGGCCCGTGAGCGCCGCCATTTGGGAGAGGAGGGAAAGCGACGGAGGGGGCGATGGGCGGGAAAACCCTCGCCCCTGATTGGCTGGTGATGGCTGGAGGCGGGAAGCGGCAGCCACTCAGGAAGCGGGGCGGGCAGCACCCGCACCTTGATTGGCTGAGAGCTGCCGCCTCAGCGAGGGCGGGAAGCCTGAGGCGCCTCCGGAGCCTGGGGACCCCAAAAAGGTACCCCCCAAACAACCCCAGGGGCCCCCCCAACAATTCAGGCCCCCACCCAAAACCCCTCAGGGCTCCCCCCAAACACCCCCTGGTCACCCAACCATCTTCCAGAGCGCCCCTAAACACCCCCAGGACCTCCCCAACTAGGGCCCCTTCAGGCGCCCCCCAAAACACCCAGCCCCCCCCAACCTCTCCGTGTCCCCAAAAGCATCCCCAGGACCCTCTCGAATCCCCCCATGACTCCTCCAACCCCCACAAGAGCCCCTTCGGGCCCCCCAAATGCCTCCAGGACCCCTCCAACCCCCCCCCCAGGATTCCCCAGAACCCCCAGGGCCCTCCCAGATTCCCCCAAATCACCCAGCCCCCCCTGAAACCCCTGAGAGACCCCCAGACATGTTCAGCACCCCTGCCAAAGCGCCTCCAAACCCCCCAAGGGCCCCTAGACTGCCCCCCAAAAGCCTCCAGGACCCCCCAGCCCTGCCCCCTCCCCCTCAAGCCCTCCCCCCAACCATCCCCAAGAGCCCCCCTCCCCCCAAGGGTCCCCAGACCTCCGCCCCGACACCTTACGACTCTTCCACGCTCCGTCAACAACATGGCTGCCCCCCCTTGGGAAAAGCCCCTTTATTGCCCCCAACCGCGGCCCCGCCCCTGCCTGGAAGCGCTGCGATTGGTGGGGAGAGGGAGAAGGGGCGGGGCTTGTGCTTGGAGCGCTGAGCCACGCCCCTCTCCAGCGGAGGGGGGAGAGCCCCGCGGCAGGGGGCGTGGCCCAGCCCCAGAGGAGGGGCGGGGCTCATGCAGGATCAGACCAATCAGGTGAGGGGGGGGCGTGGGTTGACGTGGCAAGGGCTTGGGAGCGGGGGGCCAGAGGGGTGGTTGCTGTGAGCAGGATCTGGAAGCTGCCCCGTGGTTGGGAAGGGCCCCGCTGGTTTGCAGAGCTGAGCCACTAAGCGATGTTGTTTTGCGCCTCTGTGAGAGCAGGTTTAAGACAGGGGAAAAAACGCTGCGCCACACAGCAGCTGCGAGAGTGAGAGGAGCGAGGAAGAGCCTTGCAGGCGCCAAGGGCAGTGAAGAGGGAGGGGGAGGGGGAGAGGTGCTCCAGGCATGGAGCAGAAGTCCCCTGCGGCCTGTGGGGAGGCCCGTGGTGAAGCAGGCTGTCCCCCTGCAGCCCATGGTGGAGCAGGGTTCCACGCTGCAGCCCGTGGAGGAGCCCACGGTGGAGCAGGTGGCCCTGCACCGACGGAGGCTGCGGCCTGTGGCAGAGCCCTGCCCGAGCAGATTCCGGGCCGGAGCTGTAGCCCGTGGAGAGGAGCCCACGCAGGAGCAGGTGAGCTGGCAGGAGCTGCTGCCCGTGGGGGAGCCAGGTTGGAGCAGTCTGCTCCTGAGGGATGGAGCCCGTGGTACAGGCCCATATCTGGAGCAGTTCTGGAAGAGCTGCTGCCTGTGGGAAGCCCACGCCGGATGAGTTCATCAAGGACTGCATCCCGTGGGTGGTGTTTCCACCCCCTCCCACGATACACAGCCAGCACACGATACTTCTGGAGTCCGTTTCAGTGTCAGTTTCAGGTCCTCAGGTCCTGGCGCTACTTCCCACTTATCCTCGTGGACTGGTCCTTTCACGCGGCTGGCATGAGTCCACCCCTTCTCCGCTGTCGGGACGGCCGTTTCTGTGGTAGGGGCCTTCCCATCGTGGTGTTAAAGACGTCTCTTTCCAAGTCTTAATTAAAACCTTGTCCCCGGGTTTTATCTTGTGAATTGCTGTGTCTAACGGAGGGCGTTGCGCTACCAAACCTTTTGCCCGGAGCTCTATCCGTCGGTTCATGAGTTGTATTAAATAAGGTCTTAACTGGGCATCCTGTAATTGGGGGTGATCAAGTGGCAATTCCAAGTCATAGGGCATACCATATAGCATTTCAAAAGGAGAAATTCCTACCTCAGTCCTGGGCTGTGTCCGTATGCTTAACGGTGCAAGAGGTAAACATTTTACCCAAGAAGCTTTTGTTTCCAGCATTAGTTTAGTTAGTTGTTTTTTAATGTCGCCATTCATTCGCTCTACCTTTCCAGCACTTTGGGGATGCCACGGAGTGTGGTATTCCCAGCTTGTTCCTAGAGCTTTCATAGTCTCTCGAGACGCTTTGGAGACAAAATGAGGGCCTCGGTCAGAGTCAATTGTTTCTACAATTCCATATCTAGGAATAATATTCTCAAGTAGTATTTTTCCCACGGTTTGAGCCGTGGCCCTTGCCGTCGGAAAAGCTTCAACAAAATGTGTAAGATGATCTACAATCACGAATAGATATTTGAACCTCCCTGTTTTTGGGAGGTCTGTAAAGTCCAGTTGAATTTTAGCAAATGGTCGGTGAGCCAATTCCCGACCTCCCGATACTTTTTCTCTCAAGTGTTGGGCGTTTACCTTTCTGCAAGTTAAACAATCATTTACAATTCGTTTTGCTATATTATACATTCCAAGACACATATACTTTATTGCAAATTGATCCACCAATGCTTGAGTTCCCCAGTGGGTGTTTTTGTGAAACCTTTGTAATAGCCTCAGAGCTGCGGATTTTGAAAGCACTTCCCGTCCGTCGGGTAGCACCCATTTGCCTTCATCTGTTTCTTTTATTCCCATTTGAATCATTTTGCTCTTTTCTTGTAATGTGAAGCTAAGCAGAGTATAAATTGGCCTATGATGGGAACAATGTGACTATTTCTTCCCGTCCTCCCATTCGTAATCACAGCATGGAAATTTCCTTAAATCATTCCTGCAGTCTGAGCAGTCTTCCCTTGTTTTTAGAATTCGCACGGTCATTAGTGCCGCTCTTTTAGCCTCCTGGTGTGCCAAATGATTCCCTGTGATCTGAGGGGTGAGGCCCCGCTGGTGTCCTTTAACGTGTACTACAGCAATGTCTTTAGGTCCTCTGATAGCCTGTAAGACTTGGGTAATCGGTTCTTGGTGTACTAATCCCTTTCCCTGTGAATTGATGAGCCCTCGCTCTTCCCATATTTTACCAAATGTATGTACTACCCCGTATGCGTCTTTTGAATCTGTATATATTGTGCCACTTTTGCCCTTTGACAGTCTTAAGGCCCGTAGTACAGCATAGAATTCGCAAGCCTGGGCAGACCAACTTGGACTTAAAGGTCCGGATTCAATTATTTCAAAAGTTTTCCCATTCCCTAATGCGTACCCCGATTTGCGCTTCCCTCCCGCTATTCGTGAAGAACCATCTCCATATATCTGTTCCCCTATACGTAACTCTTCTTCCTCCAAATCAGGTCTCAGTTTTGTTTGCTCTTCTGTATTTTGGAGGCAATCATGTTCTAAGGGCTCGTTCGGTTCCCCATAAAGAAACTGAGCAGGGTTTTGTAGGGAAGTTGTTGTTAATGTTAGTTTTGGGGAGGAAATTAAAATTCCTTCATATTTTAGTAAGCTGGCATCTGTGAACCATTTTTCTGCTTTTTGCTGTAGTACTCCCCGGATATTGTGTGGGGATATCACCTTGATCTCTCCTCCGAAGGTAATTTTCTGTGCTGCTTCTACTAATAAAGCAGCTGCTACTACTACCTGTAAACAACTTGGCCAGCCCCGACTAACCGGGTCCAGCCATTTAGATAGATAAGCCACAGGCTTTTTACTCCCTGCCCATTCTAGGGCTAATACTCCATCTGCAGTGCCCTCAGTGCTGTTAACAAATAAGAAAAACGGTCTCCTCAAATCCGAAAGACTCAACGCTGGAGGGCGTGCTAATTCTTCTTTCAATTTTTCTAATTGTTTTTCGTCTTCTTTGGTCCATTTTAGCAACCCATCCTTAGTCAATTTCTTAGAAAGAAATGTAACTTTGCCGCTGTAATCTTCACTCCATTGTCTACAATAGCCAGTCAACCCTAATAGTTGTCGTATGTCGCGTTTAGGGGTGTAGCTGATTAACCGTTACGGGCCCGGTCGTATTCCGGGTACTGAACCGGTCGGACACTCACCAAAAACGCATTAACCGTCTGGGGGTCTGCTTGGATTCAGAACACTGAACTATCACGGAGAACCACCCTTACCCTCGTTGCACTTAATGAGAGCTATGACAATGCAATCAAGTATGGTTTATTACAGCAACAGATAATCAGGTTCTTTTGGATTGCCAGCGGTAGTGACAAAAACAAGCTAGCGTGCATGAAATACACAGGTGTTACAGGCGTTACAGGTGCACGGCCTAGAAATAAATGCGTTAAAAAGATCAAAGACTCTAGAGAGATTTATAAGCAAGTATTCAGATCTCACCCAAAGGCGTCCCAATGAGGGGGGGGGGGAAGAGAGGCTCAGCCCGTCGACTGATCCCAGGAGTCAGGAGGTCCTAAGGATGTTGTATTTCCTCGGGATGGTATCTTCCCTGACATCCCCTCTCTCTTGGGCCAATTTATCTTATTTTCTATCCTTTAGGTGGAGCTTGAGTGGCTCTAGTCAAGCATCTCTTAGTTATGATTGGTGTAAAGTTCTCCCGTCTCCGTTTAAAGTAATAGGCTCCGAGAAATTCAGGGCGCATGCTTGGTGAGGGGTGGTCGCACGTTGGAGGCAGGTAGCTTTTGGGATGGAGGTGTGTTCTGGTATTATAATGATCTAGGGTACAGCATTTGTCAAAACATGACATGTCTTTGTCTCAGGGTGGCAAAAAGTGCCTACCCTGAAAGCCTCTTCAGTGCTGTACCTTTTCCTTAAAAATGTGAATGTTAGTTTTATTCTCCTAGTTACTTCAGGCAATTACACCACAGTCGTACCTGCCTCTTAGTTCATGGGGTCATTAAAGCCAATATCCCACTGATTCTGTCTGGGTCTAATTTCTTAGTTCCCTCACTTAGTCGGTGGCCCAAGTATTTTACCTCTTGTTCTACAAACTGCAGCTTCGATTTCGAGACTTTCAGTCCCTGCAGGCTAAGAAAGTTCAACGGCTGTATGCTGGCCTGCCTAACAGTATCTTCGTCTCTCCCTGCTAATAACAAATCACCTACATGCTGTACTAATGTTACTCCTGGTAACCCAATCGTCAAAGGACCCAAATACGGGCCAGTAAAGGTGGTCTCCTCGAATCTGTTTACCACCCCAAACTTCAACGCAATAATGTATCATTTTTACTTTATTCCTTCCCCGCCTAAAAGGGGAATCATCCCAATTTTGGATCCTTAATCCCAAAGGACTACCTGGAGGAATAGGGGGTAACCTAACATCTGTCGTTACCCCACCCATGGGACCAGAGGGCTTACTCTTCTTCTGTCCCATCTTCCGGAGCGCCTTCACACACACACACACGAATCGCTTCCCCCTTTTCGTGGCCCAGTCCCTCGCGGGATGTGGGAACCGCACTACCGAGGGGTCCGCACTCGCTTCGTCCGCAATTGGACGTCTCACAACGCTACGCTCCAGGAAAGCCAACCCCAACCGAACGGATCACCGGCCTATACTTACTCACTCCTGAGTCTTCGTTCGGTCTTCGTGCAGAAAGATTACTAGGGGTTGCCGGCTTTATTTGCTTGCTGCCGAATCTAGGGTTCGTCGGTGAAGGGTTTGAGTGAAAGCAGTCCTAGCAAAGGCCGCTGAAATCAGTGGGGCGCCCCCTCCGAAGGTCTTTCAATCAAATTGCCTTCATCCGAGTCACGGCACCAAATTTGTTATAAGTTGCCCCCTTCATTAATTTTCAGAGAGCATTGCATTAAGAATAGAAAGGAATTTATTGAGTAAGCAACAGCAAGCAAAACAGCGCTGGGCGGCCGGGGAGTCTCGGCTCCGCCAACGGCGCGCACCTCACCCCTGCCAGGGTCCCTTTTTCTATCTTGGTAATTCCGGGATTACGCAGCACATCCTGGTATATTCTGCGACTGCGCGCACTGTTGCTAGGGGGTCGTCTCTGTCCCTCTGGTGGTCGTGAAGATGAAGGCCGTAGTCTTTCTTGGCGTTGTGGTTCAACTTCTTTTTTGTTTTTTTTTTTTGGTCATGTTGGCCCAGCGTGAGACAGGAAGGCAGGATGTTGCTACACTAGTTTAGCAACTTATCAGGAGATGGTTAGATGAGCTTTGCAGCAGTGTCTTTGAACAAAAGAGGCAACTGAGATGCAGAAGGAGAGAAGGGGAGGGGGTTCTCTTTTTTGTTACATTAAGCAAAGGAATTTTCATAGTGTCTAGCCAAGCACTGTACATCTCCTTACTTCAGCAGGAAGCTTTTGCAACTCCCGCTCCTCAAACAGAACTCCTTGTTTTTATAATACAAAAGACAATGAACAAACATTTATTGTGTATTCCAGGTGGGACTCCACAACACAGGGGACGAGAGTGACCGAGAAGGAGCGGCAGAGAAGAAGTGCGGTAGAGTGACCATAACCCCCATTCCCCTGCGCCGCTCGGGGGGAGGAGGTGGAAGAGGGTGGATGGGGGGGGAAGGTGCTTTTGGTTTCTTTCCTTTGTTTTGATTCAAAGATGGAAGCCGAAATTCCTTGAAGTGGTATATTCTTTATTGCAGCGCTGGATGCACGGGGGATCTCTCCAGCTATCGTGCATGCCCAAAGCGGAAAGCAGTCTTGAATTTCTACAATCAATCTATCAATATTCTACAAGCGCCTCTACGTATTCATTCCCTATCCCCGCCTGCCCTGGCTTCTCATGCTAATTAGCCTTTTGGCACCTTGCGCCTGCGTCGAGCCTCCCAAGCCTTGTGGGCAGGGGTCTTTGGGAGGAAGACGCCGAGTCTTCCTCACAGTGTACTTTTCACCTTTGGTCAGGGTTGTGCTGAGTTGGCACGTTTCTGAATTGCAAGAGCTGGCTGTTGCTAATTCTTCCGTTTGTTGGCTCTTTCTCATGAATTGCAATGTCCAGTTTCGAGCCTTATAGTCCTTCCATTTGTTTCTCTGTCCGCCTGCCGCTTCCTTCTCGTGAGTTCCAGTGTCTTGTTTCGAAATACACAGTCCTTGTCTGGGGATTGTCCTTGCCTCCCCAATGCCTCCTTAATCAGTCCCCACTTTGCTTTTCCCATGCAAATTCTTTTGCGTCAGATACTTCTGTTATTTGCGGTACCACAACAAAGCAGGCATCTAAACAACATACACACAAATATTCCTAACACTACTAATGCGATTAGAGCAATGAAAACTTGTTTCTACCATTGGAAACTGGGCAACCAGGAGGTTAACTTATTCCATATTTCACTAAAACGCCATGAAAGATCACCTTTACTGATCTCATGTAGGATCCTTGTCTGCTCCCATATTTCTTCCAGGTCGGTAGAGATCCTTCCTCTCTGATCTACCTACATACAACAACTTGTGTTTATTACTGTACAGACTCCCCCTTGAAGGGCCAATAGGGCCATCCGATTTCGTAATACTACCTGTGATAAACTAGATATCTCTTCTTGTTGAGCCTTTACAGCATCCAGCGTTTTCCTCTCTAATTTCTCTCTAATTGCAGAAATATTTTTACTATTGCCTTTTCCAATTCACTCACTCCCAACCATGGGATAAAGCATCAAACAAAACTATGAAAAGCATTGGTTCTCTCTATCAACGGATTGTTAATTTTTCGTCCGATTCTCCGGAGATGATTTCTCAAGTAACCTTGAGGCACTACATACTACTGCTCCAAGAGTGCAAGTTCCCTTCCAGTTCTCGGGCAAGACCTTACGGGCTGTATCCTTGCATAGCCAATACCACCCTTTTCCTTCTGGTACTGGCCAGCTGGTTGAATTTGCCCAACTGCTAGTTGTACTAATATCAATTTTTCGATGGCAAGATGTCTGATTTCCCACAGAAGTGGTATTTGTATTTATACAATCCTGTGTTCCCATACCCTTAGGCGGGTTACACCTTTGTACACATCCATAGTATGATTCCAACGGCACGAGGCTACTCACTTCTAGTTCCAAAACTTCTTCATATTTTCGACCCCAAGCTGTGTTTTCCCACAAATTAGTCCAAGATACATTTGCAGGCAAAGGAATCCCGATTAACGCTACACCCTTATTCCCATGCTCTGACAGATGGGTGCATACCCAACAGTTGGTCTTATTAATCACTTGAGGTACAGTTTGTATTAGGGTCAGGTGTAAGTTCTCGTCCCAAGTTGCCCACCCCAAATCCGAGAACCACCCCCCCCGCAATCATTAGGATCTGGAAAACCGTAATTTTGTTGGTCCAATTGGAGTGGTGGTCCATATCCTCGCCGGGGCCTTCTTCACCCTTGAATAGTGGATCCAAGCTGCTTGCTCCTAAATCTTAATGGCGGTGTGTGTTGTCAGCAATACCTGGTATGGTCCTGTCCACTTTCCTTCCATTTTTCCTCTAGGGGTTGTCCTGAAAAAGTCTTTCTATATATGTGTGCATATATATATATATATCTATAATCCCCGAGCTTAAAGGCATGGATTGGTTGATCCAACCCTCTAGCCCTGGCCCCTAAAACAAATGTATGTACTTTATATAATTGTTTCTGAAGTTCAGTTATATAAGCATATAAATATTCTGATCCTAACCGCGTTAGGTCCTCTCCACTAAATTGATACGGCCTTCCATATAAGATTTCAAAGGGGCTCATATTCCCTTTTATTCTAGGTTTAACTCTGATTCTAAGTAATGCTAAAGGGAGGGATTGAGGCCATGACAAATTAGCTTCTTGTCCAATTTTAGCTACTTGTTGTTTAACTAAATGGTTCATTTTTTCTACCTGTCCACTTGCCTGCGGTTTATAAGGAGTATGCAGTTGCCAATCTATCTTTAGAATCTTACTTATCTGTTGTACCAGTGTGTTTTATTGTGTTCTGTAAGAACTCTGGGCCATGTCAAATTAGAGGGTATTATTACGCGGTTATCTTTTACATATACCCATCCATCTGGTTTCATTTTACCTTTCAAATCTTCAATTAATTTTACGTCTTCTTTGGTATAATTTGGCTTTTGGTTCATGTATATAGCTTGGATTTTACCATCTGGTATCAAAGACAATGCCTTCACCTCAGTTATTTCAGCTGCCCGCTTAGCCTCCTGATCTGCCAATCCATTTCCAATTTCAAAATCGGCAATTTTGGTGTCCCCGACAATGCATGATAGCTACCTTTTCTGGTTGTTTTACTGCCTGTAACAATTTTAAAAATTCTTCAGCATGTTTTATCTGTTTTCCCTGAGCGGTCAGCAATCCACGTTCTTTCCAAATCGCTCCATGAGCATGTACCACGCCGAATGCATATTTAGAATCTGTCCAACTATTTATTTTCCTTCCTGCTGCTAGTTCCAGTGCTCACGTAAGAGCAATTACCTCTGCTTTCTGGGTGGACGTCCCAGGGGGTAATGGTTTGGACTCGATTACCTGTTGAGTGGTTGTAATGGCGTACCCTGCCTTACGTTGTCCTTGTTTCACAAAGCTGCTTCCTTCAGTATACCAAGATTCGTCAGCATCTTCTAAAGATTCTTCCTTAAGATCGCGTCGATTAGGATACACAGTCTCCATTGTTTCTCTACAATCGTGGGTGATGGGTTCATCCAGAGTTCCGCTAAGGAAAGAAGCTGGATTTACGATGGTAGTGAGCACAATTTCCACATCATCTTGTTCTACTAATATTGCTTGATATTTTAAAATCATCAATTCTTGTTTAAGTTGTTCAAAGAATTTTTGTGCTTCTCCAGTCCAGACTAACTTTGACGGGTTAATCTTTATCAAATCATATAGAGGCTTTACCATTAGTCCGTAATTATAAATCCAAAGGCGACACCAACCTGTCATTCCTAAAAAGGTTCATAGCTCCTTTACCATTTGGGGTTCTGGAGTGCGGCAAGTGACTTTCTTACGTTCAGTTCAGTTCCTAGTTCTCGTTGTCCTCCCGAAATTTCAAATCCCAACTAGGTCACGCTTTATTGATCCAGCTGGACTTTCTGTCGAGAGACTCGATATGCATTTAAACCCAGAAAATTAAGAAGACTTATAGTCCATTGAATACAACTCCCTTTAGTCTCGGTAGCTATCAAGAGATCATCTACGTAATGTAACAAAGCACCTTCAGTGTCCGGAGGCATCCAAGTTTCGAGTTCCCTTGCTAATTGGTTTCCAAAAATAATGGGGTTATTCTTGAATCCTTGAGGTTAGTACTGTCCACGTAAGCTGCGTCTTTCTGCCTGAATCGGGGTATTCCCATTCAAAGGCAAATAGGTTTTGTCTTTCTGTGGCTAAGGCTAGGCAGAAGAAGGCGTCTTTTTAAATCCAGTACGGTAAACCAGACTTGACTATGCTTTAATTTAGTCAGCAAAGTATAAGGGTTTGCCACTACTGGATGTATATCCTCGGTGATTTTATTTATGGCCCTCAAATCCTGAACTAGCCTATAGCTTTTTCCATCTGCCTTTTTAATTGGCAATATTGGTGTATTGTATTTTGATTCGCATTCAATCAATAATCCATACTGTAAAAATTTATCAATTATCTCTTTCATTCCTTTCCTATCTTCTATCCGCAAAGGATATTGCTTAACCTTAACGGGTTTCTCTCCTGGCTTTAATTTAATAATTATTAAGGTCACATTTTTAGCTCTTCCAGGGACTTCGGTGGCCCAAACTCCTGGTTATACTTGATCTGTGATCTCTAAAGGTATTTCACTTTTAGGCTCAGTTTGTATTATTGCCAAGCTTAGCACATTTATTAATTGTTCTTCTCCTATTCTTAATTCCATTTTCCCTTTTTCAAAGACAATTTCTGCTCCTAAGTGCTCTAATAAATCTCTACCGAAGAGTGCCTCTGGGGAGTTAGGCATATATAAAAGATCTGTGTATGCCCCATTGTTTCCCTAACTTGTACTTCAAAGGTTGACAAAAATAAGCCTTTTCGGTTGCACCTTTTACCCTAACATAATCATTCCGTAAAGGCATTAATGCTTGATTTAGAACTGAATACGTTGCCCCATATCAATAAGAAATTTCACTTCTGTTCCTCCCCTAGCTTCATTATAACCAGTGGAGGATCCGCTAGGGTAGATTCCCCAGGTCCCCGTTATTCCTGTTGAAATCAGGGACCAGTGATTACCCTAGAAAAAGGCTAGTCAATTTGTCCTCCGAAGCCAGGTCCAAACTGCTTTTTTTTTTTTTTTTTTTTTCCCATTATATTTCAGAGTTGGTTCAAAAATTCCATAGGGGTTTCTTTTGGACCTTATTGGAAGCATATTTTCAATTCCCAATTCATCCAGATTTTAGTATTTACTTAACCGTTCATAATTTTGGGGATGATTCGGGTCTTAGTGGGGGTCGGTCAGGGGAATGCAATTGTCCGCAGTTCCCTGAGCGGTCCCATCGGCAATCTGAGCTCACACATGAACTCAGGTTGTTTTAAGAGTTAGCTGCTTTTCTGTTTCCGTGACAACTCTCTTGGACCCATCATGATCCCTTTGCCCCAGAGGGCTAACACCCGTGACCTTGAGATCTCAGCCTCGGGCTGAGACAGAACTGTTAACATTCCTACATCCTCTTTCCCTGCTCATTCAACTTCAAACACCTTTAACACTTTCAACAACCTTTTAACACTTCCTTTATCTTTCTCCAGCCTGTACTTTCCTAATGCCAACATCAAAAGCTCAGTCAGGGGCCAACTTAGTTCCGTACCTTTTCCCACCAAGGTGCTGAAACAACATCAGTATACACCATTTCATCCTGTTCTCCTTCTCAAAAACAACATTAACTGTAGCAAAATATTAGAGATTAAAGTTCTGTTTAGGGGCCACTTTTCTCCACATTCCAGCTTATAAAGCGGCCACCATTGATTACAATATTTTATCAATGTTTTCCTGTTCACGCTTCCACCGGCAGATCCTCCAATATCCTTCCAATGACTCAAAACACATCCTAAAGTGCTTTTCTTTAAAATCCCACCAGTTTGCCTTCCTCCCATTTTCCCAGTTCACACTTTCAGAAGACACTTATCACTTACAAAATGCAGCACGCAGGTATCTTTCAATAGCGATGTCATGAAACTACTCCTATTACCAGGAATATCGCCAAAATCACAATAACAATAATCAGAGTCAAATTCCACATGCGATAAGTCAGAAAACCGAAATATGTGACACTGTAACGATACCTTTCTTATAACAACGCCACGAACCTACTATTATCACCAAGAATATTGCCAAAATCACAGTAACAATAACCAGAGTTAAATACCACACTCCATGAGTCAGAAAACCGAAATAGGCAACACAATTCCAGATGGACCTGAAAGTGAGCTCCTCCCTTACGGTCCCCCAACATATACTTACAGTGCTAACCACAAAGTATATTCCAAACACTGCCTTGCGGAAGATCTCCTTCCGACCTACAGACAGTTCCAGATGACCGGTCTACCAGACAACCAAACCAGAATAAAGAGTATACTCACTTACACTGATGGGGTCCTTGTCTGCCTCCGCAGTGATCCAGTGAGTCGAGGAGTCCCTCTGGGAAATCCCGGGGGTACCCTAGGGAGTCCTGTTCCCAGCGGGTCCTGCGGTCCGGCAGAGAGGTTGTCCCATCTTGGGTGCCAGCTTGATTCAAAGATGGAAGCCGAAATTCCTTGAAGTGGTATATTCTTTATTGCAGCGCTGGATGCACGGGGGATCTCTCCAGCTATCGTGCATACCCAAAGCGGAAAGCAGTCTTGAATTTCTACAATCAATCTATCAATATTCTACAAGCGCCTCTACGTATTCATTCCCTATCCCCGCCTGCCCTGGCTTCTCATGCTAATTAGCCTTTTGGCACCTTGCGCCTGCGTCGAGCCTCCCAAGCCTTGTGGGCAGGGGTCTTTGGGAGGAAGACGCCGAGTCTTCCTCACAGTGTACTTTTCACCTTTGGTCAGGGTTGTGCTGAGTTGGCACGTTTCTGAATTGCAAGAGCTGGCTGTTGCTAATTCTTCCGTTTGTTGGCTCTTTCTCATGAATTGCAATGTCCAGTTTCGAGCCTTATAGTCCTTCCATTTGTTTCTCTGTCCGCCTGCCGCTTCCTTCTCGTGAGTTCCAGTGTCTTGTTTCGAAATACACAGTCCTTGTCTGGGGATTGTCCTTGCCTCCCCAATGCCTCCTTAATCAGTTTCTCACTTCTCTAGCTTGTTAGTAATAAGCAATAACTCTTCCTATCTCCTTCTGCCGAGTCTGTTTTGCCCGTTACAAGAATTACTGCGTGATCTCCTTGTCCTTATCTCCACTTTGAGCCCTTTTCATCATATTTTCTCCCCATTCCTCTTTGAGGAGGGGGAGGGAGAGAGCGGCTGTGGTGGAGCTCGGCTGCCCACTCGAGCGGAACCACGATAGAGGGGCCGTGCACCCCCCACCCCATAGATCCCCTCTGGGTGCCCCCACCCCATAGAAGCCCCCCCAGGTGCTCACCACCCCATAGAATCCCCCCCTACCCCACAGACCCCCCCCCGTGGCCCCATACGTTCCCTTATGGCCTCCCCATGCCATATGGCCCCACGGACCCCCAATGTCCTCCTGTGCCCCCCCAGTCCCATGTGTCCCCATGTCCCCTCCACGTTCCCTCCATGCCCCCCATCCCATGTCCCCATAATGTCCCCCATGTCCCCACATGTCCCATGCCCTCCCCATGTCCTCGCGTGTACCCCCAGTCCCCACATGTCCCCTCATGTCCCCACCTCCCCCCATGTCCCCATTCCCCCACCCACGCTCCCGTGTCCCTGTCCCACCCATGTCCCCCCAAATCCCCACGTCCCCCCCACGTCCCCACATTCCCCCATGTCCCCTTGCCCCCCAAGTCCCCACGTCCCCCCTATCCCCACGTGCCCTGCATGTCCCCCATCTCCCACGCCTCCCCATACCCCCCCCACACCCCGGCGGGCCCCCAGCCCGTGGTGCCCCAGTAGAGGGCCAGCACCTGCTCCACGGGGCTGCCTTCAACCCCCCCAGGCACCCCTAAACACCCCCCAGACTCCCACACACCCCGAAACTCCCTCCAGAAACCTGCCAGGGCCCCCTCAGCTCCCCCCCACAATCCACCAGGAGCCCCCAATCCTCTCAAGCCCCCCCGCAAGCCTCCCCAAACAACCCAAAGACCTCCTGCAGACCTCCCTCCACCAAAACACCCCACGTTCCCCCAGTCCCGTATGTCCCAATGTCCCCCCATGTCGCCCCACTCCCATACGTCCCCTCCATGTCCCCTCGAGCCCCCGCTGTCCCTACCATGTCTAGGCATCCCCAAATCCCATGTCCCACCCCAGCCCCAAGTCCCCCCCATGTCCCCACGTGTCCCACGTCCCCTCCGTGTCCAAATGTCCCCCCAGTCCCATATGTCCCAGTGTCCCCCATGGCTCCACGCCCTCCCCCCCTCAGGTCCCACCAATCTCCCTCCACCTACGATTCCACTTCTGAGGCTGCTCTGATTTCTCTAATTCTAGGATTCTGGGATTTCTCCTGTTCTGCCATTTCTACCATTCCACGGCTCTATTCCTATGATTCCTATTTCTCCAATTTCTCCAATTTCAGGACTCGATTCCGCGACTCCTCCGATTCCTCCAACTCTTTGATGTCCTCCCCCCAGCACAGAGGTGCCTGGGCAGGCAGCAGCCTGTTGGTGCCGCCGTCACCACGGGCAGCAGCCAGCACTGCCCGTGTCACCACGATGTCACCGCGACACGGCCATCGACAAGAGGCTGCGCGATGGGTCCTGCGCCAGCGGTACCGAGACGTTCGGGCAGGAGGAGCTCCCAGGTGGCTGATGCCAGCAAGGAGCAAGCTGCTCGCACGAGACGTTCCACGTTAGACTGCTGGGAGAGATGGAGGCTGGGAGGGGAGCACAGCGGCCCCTGGGACAGCGCAGGAGGAGGCCTCAGCACCCGGCGTGTCCCGGCTACAGCAGAGTCATGGAAATGTTCTGCTGACATCTCTCCTTCCCGATTCCAGAGAAACGGCCTGAACTGCCACCCTTCCTGTCGTGCAGGTGGAGGAATTCTTTTGGCTCTGTCCTTTCGGCAGGCTGCCAGTGATGCCCAAGCTGCCTCCTGCCAAAAAGGAGCTTTTGCGCAACCAGCTGCAGGAAGAAACTGCGCCCAAAACAGAGCCCAGAAGGAAATCGAAACGAGCCCGAAACAGCACCCAAAGAGCAGGCGCAAGACCGGGGCCAGGCAAAGGCTCAAAAATCTGCAAAACGGCAGAAGAGCAAGGGCCAAAAAGCAGCAAAGGGCCAAAAAGCCCTCCTCAAGTCAGGAAGCTATCCATCCTGGAAGCCCTGCCAGTGACGGAGCGAGTGAAGCGCCCCGAATCTCAGAAAGCCCCAGGCCCGCTAGAAACACCCATCGTGTCCGTGCTGTCCCTGCCGAGCTCGGAGGGCAGCCTGCTTCAGGAGCCCAGCGACGACAGCGGCAGATTCCAGCGAGGGAGCTCCAGCTCCCAAAGACTGCCGAAGTTACGGGCTGGGAGGTTCTGGTCCGTGCTTCCAGACCGCCCGAAGATGGAAGCATCCAATTCCAAGCCCTCTACTTCTGGGACAGTGACACGGCAGGGGGCAAGTTCTGAGCATCAACTGCCAAAGCTCGTACCCAGGCTCCCTACAGCGTGGCCTGTAGGTATTAGAGCCAGCCCGAGCACCTGTACTACTGGGACACAGACGGAGCAGGGGCCAGGTCTTCACAACTGGAAATGCCAAAGCTCGAACCCAGGCCCTCTACACCATCGCCTGTAGGTAAGAGAGCCAGCCTGCCAAAGGAGCCCAGCGAAGCCTCTCCTACTGGGACAGAGACAGACCAGGGGGCCAGCTCTGAGCATCTGCAACCACCAAAGCTCAAGTTCCCAGGACGGTCCTTAGGGACAGGGCCTCTATGGCAACGTCAAAGTATCTCCGTGAGATCGGGGGGGGAGTGGTGGTGCCCTGGGTCACGCCGATCTCTTCTGGAGGAAGCATCCAATTCCAAGGACCCCTCTACTTCTGGGACAGTGACACACCAGGGGGCCAGCTCTTCCAATGGCGAAATGGCGAAGCTCAAACCCAGGCTCCCGACGCCGTTGCCTGTAGATAGTAGAGCCAGCCTGCCGAAGGGGCCCAGCGACCCCTCTACTTCTGGGACACAGACCGACCAGGGGGCCATCTTTGAGCTTCAGCAACGACCAAAGCTCCAATTCGGGCCCTCTCCGCGAATGCCTACAGGTAGTAGAACAAGTCCGCCCAAGAAGTACAAAATGCCAAAGTTCAAACCTTAGTACGTGGAGCTGTGCCCTTATCCTATTAGAGCCAGACTGCCCAGGGAGCCCAGCGACACCTCTATTTCTGGAACACCGATGGACCAGGGGGCCAGCTCTGAGCATCTTCAGTCGCCAGAGCTCAAACCCAGGCTCCCAACACCGCCGCCCAGTCCAAGGTGACCCGAGCTTTGATTGCCCGGAGCTGCAAGAACGCCGTCAGAGGTGATCCACATCCCTGTTCCCTTGGGGGCTCAAGCCTTGGAGGCAAGTAGTTCTGGGGACAGTGGGGCCTCTCCAACGAGATCTCAGTTTGGAGCCGGGGGTTGGCTCGATCCAAGCAGAACCTTGGGCTCCTCCATGGCTAGCCTCAAGTCCCTCAAGTTCCCTTCTGTTGCCACGCAGACACAGCAGGCCATGTTATTTGGCAGCATTTAGAAGGCCTAACGAAGCAGGAGGCTGCTCTTGGCCCGAGAGGAGAGTGTGTGTTTGCAGCTGGGTGCTGGTTTCCAGGCCGGGTGGGAAGAGAGGGGCTTTGTGGGTGGGCCTGGCAGAGCTGAGCCCTGCTGCTGGCCGGGTCTGGGGATGGGGTGAGCAGAGGGAGGGAAACGGCGGGACCTGAAGCCATCCACGGGGTCCACGTGTGGGCAAAGAGCCCCAAGAACCTGTAGAAGTTTTTGCTCAGAGTCTCACTCCCTTCACAGAAATCCATCTGACAGCGGACGGCGAGACAGTGGAGGAAAACACAACGATGTTTCCAGCTGAGGGACCTTCTCCACGGCCTCCATGGCCAGGAACCTCCCCTTGCTGGGACAAGAGCTGGGAAGCTGCCCCCAGAGCAACGTGGAGAAAACCTGCACATCCCTGGAGGGGAAAGGAGAGGATGCGACGGCAGCTGGGGAGAAAAAGACAGCACCATTTCCATCCTGCTGGACGCTTTCACAACGGAACCTGCAAGTTAAAATGATTTTTCCAAGTGCTTCTGCTTGTCAAGTAAAATTCTGCACAGCAACTGCGGCACTTCAGACTCACTTGGGTTTGAGGGGGATTCTATTGCTCAAGAATTTCAACTTTTGATGGCTAGCCTTGTTTGGGTAAAGGCTCATCGGTGGCTTTTGATGGCAAATTGCAGGCTTTGATGGTCAGCTTAGTCCAAGTACTGAATGCTTCTGCCCCTGAGCCCCGCATCTAAAATTCCCAGCAAAGAATCAGCTACCGTTTGCTGCTAACCCTCTAACCTTACTTAGCTTTCTGTCTTCCCTCGACATTTCTCTCTGTCTTTTTCTCCCGGACCTGCTCGTATTTCTTTTTGCTCTGTTTCTTGACTGTGTTTTCGCAGCCCTCTGCACCCTTTCTGGTGAGTGCTTTTTCCTCATCAGCCCTGAGGGAAGTGGCAGAGATGAGGGCACAAATCTTTTCCTCGCCTATTTCCAGGGGGCTTTCTTAACGCTCCCCCTGAGGCCTCCTGTCTTCATTTTGCCTCGACTCCCCCCAAATCCTCATCCCAGTGGCAGAAGGCTCTCTCAAGCACCTCTTGGGGCAGGGGAGGACGAGGAGCAGCAGGTGGAGGAGCTCTGTTTCTCCCCCCTCAGTTCTCCTGGAAAAGCTCTTCCTCTGTGCTGGCTTCTCCCCTTCTGCCGTGGCAGTGCCCCCTCCCCTCCTGCCTCGTCCGGGCGCTTCCCTGCTCTGAGAGATGGAGCAAGGATGTTCTCATCTTGACACCCTCTCAGCCCTCCCTCCCTCCTCTTCTCACTGCTGGCCACTTTGGGAGAGCAGAGCGGGAGCAATTTGCTCAGACACCAAGTGACGGGAGAGAAGAAAGGATGAAATAGGCTCTTTCCTCTAGGAAACAGCACTAAACACCAAAGGGGTGTTTAGTGCTGGGTCAGTGAGTAGGGCACAAGGCTTCTCGTTTCCTGCTCATTTCTTGTATCCTGGGGCCTCTTCAGCACATGTCATCTCCTGCTCTGGTGAGGATGTTCCCAAATCTGTCTTTTCTTCAGTCCACGATCACTTCCACACCGGCAGCCGGGGTGCCAGGAGGAGCCGTGCTGCAGCACCAAGCACTCCCGAAGCAGCTCGCACCCCTCCATACGCTGCCAGTATCTCTTGTTTGGGGGGTTGGTTTCAGATGCTCTTCATACCAGACTCCCAAATCCTTGGGGTTGACCTCAAATCTCCCCTGGAGCTTTCTGCCAGAGGCTCCAGGTGGGGCCATTCTCCCTGCCTCTGCTATAAAGCAGACTTTAGACTTTTTTATACCTTTTGTCCTACCTGAAGTAGCCCAAGGGCTACTGTGTGAACGGTGTCCTGCTTAATTCGCTCAAAGGCTTCTCGTTGCTCGGGTTCCTGGTTGGAATTGTTCTGCTGGGTCACTTGGTAGAGAGGGCTACGAATCACACCACAATTTAGATCAGATTAACCATATAAAATTGAATCGTTCTCGCCTAATCCTTAGGTTTAGTGCTTCTGAATGTCTGGTAATTTTCCTCCTTTTTAAACCTGAGGCCCCTCCTCGAGCCTCCCGAGTCTGAGGATCTGCTTTGCCCCTGACCCACTCCTGGCACTTCTTGTTATAGAAAAAAACACCTTCCGAAGTCCTGGCTGGGCCAGTAGCTAAAGGGGTCTTGGGAGTGTTATCCCACCCACGAATACCTAGAACGATCGCTTCGGTCCTTCCCCGGCCGAGTCCCTCGCAGGATATCAGAACCGCGGTTAGAAGACCTCCGCACTCGCTTCGGAACTGAGTTCCGTCTCAGTCACCCCCTTACACACAGTCACACAACCGAACCCCCCCAACCAAAGGGCATACTCACGCAACGATAAATCTTTGTTGGGGTCTTCGTGCGCAGAGTTACGGGTTTAAACCAGAGGAGTTTACGGGTTTAAACAAGGCTGGGGGCACCTCCCTTAGCCGTTCACAGCCTTGGGACCCAAGAGGATCACGTCGGGGTCACCAAACTGTTAGAAATTCCGAGTCAATCTAGCTTTATAAGCTTTATTTATGGGCTTAATAAAAGGCAAGCAACAGCACAGGGTGCGCGGGGAGTCTGGGCTCCTCCAACACACACACACACGTTACATCAGGCGGCTGGTTTTTATGCTGCTAGGCTAATACATATTCATCACTACTTCTAGAAAAGGCAGGGTTATTTGAATTAGTTCCTGGAATCTGGACCCTCCCTCTGGCGCATGCATATCAGTCTCCGGTGCTCCCTCTGGGGGTCTCTCGTGCTGAAGGCTCATAGTCTTCCTCCCAGGCTTTGTCCTTGTCCTTCTTCTTTGTCCATCTTGGCCGCATGTCGGAGACTTGCGCAGCGTCCCATGCAATAATCACAATAGAGAGCAGTTATTCTGAAACCCCTTTGTTCTCTTATCCCCGGATATCAGAGACTTGAGGTTTACCCTTCAAGCGCTCTATTGACATGAATTGCTGGGACATTCCTTACAATCCCTCATCTGCTTATTAATCTTCTCAATTTGTGTCTCTTCAACTTTTGCCAGTAACAACTGGATTTCCTCGGTCGGTTCTTGGGGGGTCCGTTTCTTAAGCATCATTCTTGACACATCACCTTTCTTCTCTACCGAAGTCATCACAAATTGGGTACTATTTATTATTCGGTGTATCAATAACGTAAAGCAAGGCATCATACAAGGTATAAACAATAACGTCATTACACCACAGAAAAATGAAAATGACATCCTTTTAACCCGTGGTCCACCGGGCAGCCATGAAAACAAATCCCAATCCGTACCCTTCCAAGTTTGTACTGGGATGTGGGCTAATTTCCTAATTTCCTTTGTTATCCGCCTAACCACTTTTCCATTATCATCAATTTGTAAACAACAATTAGAATCGTTCAGTTTTCCACACGCTCCCCCTTCTTCTGCTAGTAAATAGTCTAAAACCATTCTATGTTGAAAGATGGCATTCCTCATCTGGGTGGCTTGGTCAGCCAAATGATCCAAAGGCGTCGCTGTTTGGTTACTATTTGGAGGACAGCTTGCAACCTAATTATTTGATTCCAATTATCAATAGGTTCTCGGGCCCCCCATACTACCTCATTTGGGTTCCAGGTAGCTGGTCCATAATGCTGTATGATTCAGGAGGCCATTCATTCTCTCCCCATTTTTGAGCACTACCCCCAGCTAAGGAAGCATAACTAGATCGTTTGACTCTGTTCAGATCATCATATAATCTTCCTAAATGATTTCCTTGTATTTGTGACAATAAAAAGAACCAGGGTCTTAGGTACCTGATGAAGACTGGCTGAAAGAGCAAGGGCACGGGTCTCTAGAGGAATTGTACAAGCAAGGCAAAGAAAATGCAGAGTTTATAGCCATGGAGTAGGCCGGATGAGAAGCATTCTTGTGCAAATATGCAAGGAGCAGTCTGTCCTTGAGAGAGAGAGAAACGGGGATGTGAGGCCTGGGAAAACAAGGGAGTAGCTTATGCGCTGTAACCGCAAGTAGGAGAAACAGTATTGTTTGCAACACTTTTAGGCTTAGCCACTAGGCTAGTGACCAGTAGGCATAATTAAAGCTGTGTGTATAAATATACGGATATCTGCGCAATAAAGTTGACGCTTGTATTACCACTCATATTGAGTCGATCACTTGCTTCCCCGCGCCGTTAATCGGAGGGTCTCGCACCCGCATGTACCCCACATAGCATATTGCCAACCAGTTTTCGGGTAGCCTCTTGTAGGCATGTTTGCCACACACCCAATAATGACCCTTTAGAGCCCACGTCCCATTTGGAAAAGGACCATCCCATCCTTCTTTATTTATTGGAGCGTGAAAATACAGTGTTCTCGTTACCGAGTGGTCCTGTTACAATGTCTGCCCCATTTGTACTCGTATATGCACACCTCCAAGCTCCCGCATTGGATTCCCGCTTACAATTACAATCAAGTTTTCCTTGGCGGCCTGTCATATTACGAGCTGACCAGAAATGTTTAAAGAAAACTCACCTCCCATTCTCATCCTGCCATCTCCAGGGGTAGACCCTTACCACATGCTGTTCCTTAGTGGTGTTATCACGCTGACGGCTCAAGATCTGAGCGTCAAATTGGCCCCCTGCTTGTGCTCTTGCCACGGTTTCACAGCCAGATCCCAAAAATTCCCTGTATGAGCATTTCAGCCAAGTGCCCTTTCTCAGCTGGACATGTGTGGCGTTCCATTTCGCACTACGTGCTGTACAGTTTAGAGGTCCACATTCAGGACCAGTACAATCATATCCGGGAGACAGAGTCCAATTACAAATGCTTTTTCCTACCGCTAACGTTCCTGTTCTGTTTAAACAGTATCTACGCCGATCTGACGAGTGCAATTGCCATGGGCCTCCTTCCTCTTTCCAAAATTGTGTCCCATTATGAACTTCACTCAAATTATTAACCCACTACTTGGGTTCGACCGGGCCAGCTACCCAGGGCCAGCTTTCAGTTCCCCCCCAGTCCTCCACAAACCCAGCAGTTACTAAGGTTAAAGGTCTTGGCCACTTCCTCCCCCAGAATGAAAGAGTTATTCCTCCAGTCTTGCCCATGGCTCAACTGCCCCTGTAAAAACAATACCAGTAGTATAGCATTTCTTATCCTTTGCAATGCTGAGGGTCTTGGAAACGCCTTCAATCAAGGGCTTGGGCCTGCTTTCAGGGTTCATCTGGGCTTGTGTTACTGTTCAGCTTTTTGGGGTGATCCAGCTCCTGGAAAACTAAGCACAATTGTACATGGGTTTTTAAAAAAAGGTTCTTATGTTATTTTCTCAGGACAACCGGGCTTTAGTGCGGGAGAAGTCAGGTCGAGGCCCTCTCACTCGGCAGTCAATACCCATAGGGGTTGCCTCCCTCGGTAGACCATACACACCACACTGGAGGGTCCTGGGTCCTGCCCCAGTCTTGTCTTCTCCCTTTCCTCCCTTCAGGCTTGTCCTCTTTATCTGGTGCCCTTAATTCATGCAGAGCCTTGTTGCCAGAATATTAGTCCCTCTTTAGCCTTATTTCCAGTTCCCCAGGAGTGGGCTCAACCTTCCAAGCTTCGGTAGTTATTGGTCCCTTTACTCTGGATGCATGGGTCCAACCCCTTTGTGCTGTTCTCACAGCTGTTTCAGTAGTAAGTAAAACAAGGGACGGTCCCTCCCCTCGGGGGTTCAGTGATTCTTCCCGCCAGGTTTTTATTAAGACTTTGTCTCCTGCTTGTATCTTATGAATAGCAAACCCCAGTGGGGCGTTTTGTGCTAAATTTCCCTTTTCCCTTCATTGTTGTAGTTGTTTCTCTGTCACGATCACGTATTTCTGACTTTCATAATTCTCTATCAAAGAATAGTCCAATGGCATTCCTTGGGAATACGGCATTCCATATGACATCTCGTAAGGTGAGATATCTGTTTCACTATGGGGCATAGTCCTTATGTTCAATAATGCCAATGGCAAACATCCGAGACAGTTGGGTTGCCATCATTAATTTAGCCAATTGTTGTTTAATCGTTTGATTCGTTCTCTCAACTCGTCATGAGCTTTGTGGATGCCATGGAGTATGGTATTCCCATTTAATGCCTAGGGCTGTGGTTAAGTCCCGTAACACCTTAGATGTGAAACGTGTCCCCTGGTCAGAGTCAAAACTCCCTACCAACCCAAAACGTGGTGTTATATTTTCCAACAGAATTTTAGCTACCATAGCGGCAGTTGCCCTCGCCACAGGGTAGGCCACTATCCAGTGGGTTAGTTGATCCACTATCACCAACAAATATTTATATCGTCCTCTTTTTGGTAGCTCGGTGAAATCAACCTGTACTCTTGCGAATGGCCTGTATGTGATCCTCCGTCCCCCAGTAGGTTCTTGCCTCACACTTTTCTGATTTATTTTCGGACATGTTAGACACCCTTGAGTAATTTGCCGAGCAATCTCATATATCCCAACGCACCCCTAAAATTTTAAAAACGGATCGCTCCATGCTTGAATTCCCCAAAGGATTTGCAAGTGCATCCAAAATAGCAGCTCCTTTGCTTGACTCTTAGGCGTATCTCGGCCATCCGGTGGGATCCGCTTTTCTTCCTCCTTTTCCAAAGATTGTAATAACTTTTCCAAAGTTTGTTCAAACAGCTTAGGAGACTCGGTAAACCCCTGTGGTAGTACTGTCCATCGTAACTGCTGTCTCCTTCGTCTTTCTGGGTCCTCCCATTCAGAAGCAAAATAATCCCTAGATTTTCTTCTAATGGACATGCCCCAAAAGCATCCTTCAGGTCTGTTACACTACTCCAAATATGTTGTGGGGCCAAATAATTTAATAGTGCATAAGGATTTGCCACTACCGAGAATTTAGTCACTGTTCTTTGATTTACAGCTCTTAGATCTTGGACCTATCGGCATGTCCCATCAGCTTTCTTTACGGGTAATATAGGCGTATTATGGGGGAACGTACATGGTTCTAAAGTCCCTCCTTGGAATAGCCGAACTATGACTGGTTTTAATCCCTTCCTTCCTTCTAATGGCATGGGATACTGTTTTACAGGTTTCTGGAGTTCTGTTACTTCTACCATTAGGGGTTCCACTTCCAACTTTCCCAATTCCCCTTCCTTATACCATACTCGGGGATCTATATCACCCTCATCTTCTTCTGTTAATGTAAATAACCAGATTTTCCCATTCTCCCCTATAAGCTTTAAGCCATTTTGATAATCAAATCCCTCCCCAGTAGGTTATATTCTGCTTCTGGAACAAGCAAGAGATCATTAAGACCCACACAGGTCTCAGATTCCACATCAACGTTTTATAATACTGACACAGGGAAGGACTCCCCTTCTGCCCCTACCACAGACATTTGCTTTTGCCCCTTTTTGAGTCCCCTTGGTGTATTCTGATTAAGGAGGTATTGGGGAGGCATTGGGGAGGCAAGGACAATCCCCAGACATGGACTGTATATCTCGAAACAAGACACTGAAACTCATGATAAGGAAGCGGCAGACGGACAGAGAAACAAACGTAAGGACTATAAATCTCAAAACTGGACATTGGAATTCATTATAAAGATACAACAAACGGAAGAATTGGCAACAACCAGCTCTCGCAATTAAGAAACATGCCAATTCAGCAGATTCCTGACCAAAGGTGAAAAGTACACTGTGAGGAAGACTCGGGGTCTTCCTCCCAAAGACCCCTGCCCACGTCCCAAAGACCCCTGCCCACAATTCTTGGAAGGCTCTACGCAGGCGCAAGGTGCCAAAAGGCTAATTAGCATGAGAAGCGAGGGAAGGCGGGGATAGGTAATGCATATGTATAGGTGCTTGTAGAATATTGATAGATTGATTGTATAAATTCAAGACTGCTTTCCGCTTTAGGTATGCACGATAGGTGGAGAGATCCCCCGTGCATCCAGCGCTGCAATAAAGAATATACCACTTAAAGGAATTTCGGCTTCGATCTTTGAATCAATCTGGCACCCCAGATGGGACGACCTCTCTGCCGGACCGCAGGACCCGCTGGGGACAGGACTCCCTAGGGTACCCCCGGGATTTCCCGGAGGGACTCCTCGACTCACCGGATCACTGCGGAGGCAGACAAGGACCCCATCATTGTAAGTGAGTATATTCTTTATTCTGGTTTGGTTTTCTGGTAGACCGGTCATCTGGGACTGTCCAGTAAGTCGGAAGGTGACTTCTGCAGGACAGTATTTGGTATATACTTTGTGGTTAGTACCACAAGTATATCTGGGGACCTTGGGGTCCATCTGTATCTGGAACTGTCTGTAAGTCAGAAGGTGATCTTCTGCGAGGCAGTGTTTGGTATATACTTTGTGGTAAGCACCATAAGTATATTTGGGGACCTTAAGGAAAGAGCTCGCTTTAAGGTCCATCTGGAATTGTGTTGTCTATTTCGGTTTTCTGACTCATGGAGTATGGTATATAACTTTGGTTATTGTTACTGTGATTTTGGCTATTTTTCTGGTGGTAATAGTAGGTTCGTGGCATTGTTATAAGAAAGATATCGTTACGGTGTTACACAGTTCGGTTTTCTGACTTATCGCATGTGGAATTTGACTCTGACTATTGTTATTGTGATTTTGGCAATATTGCTGGTAATAGTAGTTTTGTGACATCGCTACTGAAAGATAATGCGTGCCCGTATTTTTGTGAGTGATACATTTTGTGATACGCTTTTGCAAGTAACATGTGTATTCTGAAACTGTAAACTGGAAAATGGGGGGGCAAACAAGCAGTGAAATTTTAAAGAAAAGTGTGTTAGGATGTGTTTTAAGTCACTGGAAGGATATTGGAGGATCTGCCGGTCGAAGTGTGAACAGGAAAACATTGATAAAATATCGTAATCAGTGGTGGCCACTTTATAAGCTGGAATGTGGAGAAAAGTGGCCCCTAAATGGAACTTTAAACTATAATATTTTGCTACAGTTAGTGTTGTTTTTGGAGAAGCAGAACAGGATGAAATGTTGTATACTGATGTTTCAGCATCTTGGTGGGAAAAGGTACAGAATTAAGTTGGCCCCTGACTGAGCCTTTGATGATGGCATTAGAGAAGTACAGGCTGGAGAAAGATAAAGGAAGTGTTAAAAGGGTTGTTGAAAGTGTTAAAGGTGTTTGAAGTTGAATGAGCAGGGAAAGAGGATGTAGGAATGATAATAGTTCTGCCTCTGCCCGAGGCAGAGATCTTAAAATCATGGGTGTTAGCCCTTTAGGGCAAAGGGACCATGATGGGTCCGAGAGAGTTGTCACAGAAACAGAAAACCAGTTAACTCTTAAAACAACCTGAGTTCATGTGCGAGCTCAGATTGCCGATGGGACCGCTCAGGGAACTGTGGACAATTGCATTCCCCTGACCGACCCCCACTAAGACCCGAATCATCCTGAAAATTATGAACGGTTAAGTAAATACTAAAATCTGGATGAAATGGGAATTGAGAATATGCTTCCAACAAGGTCTAAAAGAAACCCCTATGGAATTTTTGGACCAACTCTGAAATGTAATGAAAATAAATAAATAAATAAATAAATAAATAAAACAAAACGGTTTGGACCTGGCTTCGGAGGACAAATTGACTAGCCTTTTCCTAGGATAATAGACCCCTGATTTCAACAGGAATAACAGGGACCTGGGGAATCTACCCTAGAGGATCCTCCACTGGTTATAATGAAGCTAGGGGAGGAATGGAAGTGAAATTTCTTATTGATATGGGGCAACATATTCAGTTCTAAATCAAGCATTAATGCCTTCACAGAATTATTATGTTAGGGTAAGAGATGTGTCGTGGTTTAACCCGGCCGGAAGCTAAACACCACGCAGCTGTTTGCTCACCCTCCCCCTCCCTCTCTGGGACGGGGGAGAGAAATGGAAAGTGAAGCCTGTGAGTTGAGATAAAGACAGTTTAATAAGACAAAATAATAATAATAATAATAATAATAATAATAATAATAATAATAATAATAATAATAATAATATGATGATGATGATGATGATGATGATGATGATAATAGTACTACTACTAATAATGTGTACAAACAAGTGATGCACAATGCAATTGCTCACCACCCGCTGACCGATGCCCAGCCTAACCCCGAGCAGTCCGGCCCCCGGCTAGCCACCCCTATATATTGTTTAGCATGACGTCAGATGGCATGGAATACCCCTTTGGCTAGTTTGGGTCACCTGTCCTGGGTCTGTCCCTTCTCAGCTCTTACTGCACCCTCAGCCTGCCCACTGGCAGGACAGAGCAAGAAGCTGAGATGTCCTTGGCTTGGTATAAGCACTGCTCTGCAACAATTAAAACATCAGGGTGTTATCAGCACTCTTCTCATCCTAAGCCAAAACATAGCATTCTACCAGCTACTGGGAAGAAAATTAACTCTGTTCTAACTGAAACCAGGACAAGGTGTAACCGAAAAGGCTTATTTTTGTGAACCTTTGAAGTACAAGTTAGGGAAACAATGGGGCATACACAGATTTTTATATATGCCTAACTCCTCATGGGCACTCTTAGGTAGAGATTTATTAGAGCAAGTAGGAGCAGAAATTGTCTTTGAAAAAGGGAAAATGGAATTAAGAATAGGAGAAGAACAACTAACAAATGTGTTAAGTTTGGCACTAATACAAACTGACCCTAAAAGTGAAATACCTTTAGAGATCACAGATCAAGTATGTCCAGGAGTTTGGGCTACTGAAACCCCTGAAAGAGGTAAAAATGTGACCTTAATAATTATTAAATTAAAGCCAGGAGAGAAACCCATTAAGGTTAAGTAATATCCTTTGAGGATAGAAGATAGGAAAGGAATTAAAGAGATAATTAATAAATTTTTACAGTATAGATTATTGATTGAATGCGAATCAGAATACAATGCACCCATATTGCCAATTAAAAAGGCAGATGAAAAAGCTATAGGCTAGTTCAGGATTTGAGGGCCATAAATAAAATCACTGAGGAAATATATCCAGTAGTGGCAAACCCTTATACTTTGCTGACTAAATTAAAGAATAGTCAAGTCTGGTTTACCGTACTGGATTTAAAAGATGCCTTCTTCTGCCTAGGCTTAGCCACAGAAAGCCAAAACCTATTTGCCTTTGAATGGGAAAATCCCGATTCAGGCAGAAGGACGCAGCTTACGTGGACATTACTACCTCAAGGATTCAAGAATAGCCCCACTATTTTTGGAAACCAATTAGCAAGGGAACTCGAAACATGGATGCCTCCGGACACTGAAGGTGCTTTGTTACAATATGTAGATGATCTCTTAATAGCTACTGAGACTAAAGGGAGTTGTATTCAATGGACTATAAGTCGTCTTAATTTTCTGGGTTTAAATGGATATCAAGTCTCTTGACAGAAAGTCCAGCTGGCTCAACAAAGTGTGACCTATCTGGGATTTGAAATTTCGGAAGGACAATGAGAACTAGGAACTGAACATAAGGAAGTCATTTGCCAGACTCCAGAACCTCAAATGGTAAAGGAGCTACAAACCTTTTTAGGAATGACAGGTTGGTGTCGCCTTTGGATTTATAATTATGGACTGTTGGTAAAGCCTCTATGTGAATTGATAAAGATTAACCAGTCAAAGTTAGTCTGGACTGGAGAAGCACAAAAAGTGTTTAAACAACTTAAACAAGAATTGATGATTTTGAAATATCAAGCAATATTGGTAGAACAGGACGACGTGGAAATTGTGATAACTAATATTGTGAATCTAGCCTCTTTTCTTAGTGATGCTCCAGCACAACCTGTGATTCACGATTGTTTAGAAATTATAGAGACTGTGTATTCCAGCCGACCAGACCTTAAGGAGGAGCCCATGGAAGATGCGGAAGAAACTTGGTTCACGGATGGGAGCAGTTTTGTTATGCAAAGACAACGTAAAGCTGGATATGCTATAACAACTACTCAGCAGGTAATCGAGTCTAAGCCTTTACCCCCTGAAACATCAGCTCAAAAGGCGGAGATAGTTGCTCTCACAAGAGCATTGGAACTGGCAGCAGGAAAAAGGGTAAATATTTGGACAGATTCTAAATATACATTCGGCGTGGTACATGCTCATGGAGCAATTTGGAAAGAACATGGATTGCTGACCGCTCAGTGAAAACACAAAGTATGCTGAAGAAATTTTAAAATTGTTAGAGGCTGTAAAACAACCAGAAAAGGTAGCTATCATGCATTGTCAGGGACACCAAAAGGGGAACACCGATTTTGAAATTGGAAATCGATTGGCAGAGGCTAAGCAGGCAGCTGAAATAACTGAGGTGAAGGCATTGTCTTTGATACCAGACGGTAAAATCCAAACTATATCCAAATTATACAAAAGAAGACTTAAAATTAATTGAAGATTTGAAAGGTGAAATGAAACCAGATGGATGAGTATATTTAAAAGATAACCACATAGTAATACCCTCTAGTTTGACATGGCCCATAGTTCTTACAGAACACAATAAAACGCATTGGGGAGCTGGCACACTGCATAAGAGCCTGAGTCAGACATTAGTGGGACGATATGATAAAACAAGTAACTCAACAATGTAGCATTTGCTTACACAATAACCCCAATACCAAGAATAGAATAAAATTTGGAATAATCGGTAAAGGAAATTATTCGGGGCAACAGTGGCAAATTGATTTTTCAGAACTCCCTAGAAAAGGGGGATATCATTATTACTGGTTCTGACTGACACGTTTTCAGGAAGGCCTGAAGCCTTTCCCTGTCGAACAAACAAAGCAAGAGAAGTGGTTAAAGTCTTGTTAAATGAAATAATACCATGCTTTGGGATTCTAGTAGCAATGTCTTCTGATAGAGTTTCACATTTTTGTGCACAAGTGGTAGAACAGATAAGTAAGATTCTAAAGATAGATTGGCAACTGCATACTCCTTATAGACCACAGGCAAGTGGACAGGTAGAAAAAATGAACCATTTAATTAAACAATAAATAGCTAAAATTGGATAAGAAGCTAATTTGTCATGGCCTCAATCCCTCCCTTTAGCATTACTTGGAATTAGAGTTAAACCTAGAATAAAAGGGAATTTGAGTCCCTTCAAAATCTTATATGGAAGGCCATAGCAATTTCTATTTAGTGGAGAGGACCTAATGCAGTTAGGATCAGAATATTTATATGCTTATATAACTGAACTTCAGAAACAATTAAATAAAGTACATAAATTTGTTTTAGGGACCAGGGCTAGAGGGTTGGATCAACCAATCCACCCCTTTAAGCTCGGGGATTATATATATATAAAGACTTTTTCAGGACAACCCCTACAGGAAAAATGGAAGGAAAGTGGACGGAACCATACCAAGTATTACTGACAACACACACCGCCATTAAGATTAAGAAGCAAGCAGCTTGGATCCACAATTCAAGGGTGAAGAAGGTCCCGGCGAGGATATAGACCACCACTCCAATTGGACCAACAAAATTACGGTTTTCCAGATCCTAATGATTGCAGGGGTGCGGTTCTCGGATTCGGGGTGGGCAACTTGGGATGAGAACTTACACCTGACCTTAATACAAACAATTTCTCAAGTAACTAATAAGACGAACTGTTGGGTATGCACCCATCTGCCACAGCATGGGAATAAGGGTGTATCGTTAATCGGGATTCCGTTGCCTGCAAACTTATCTTGGACTAATTTGTGGGAAAACACATCTTGGGGTCGAAAATATTAAGAAGTTTTGGAACTAGAAGTGAATAGCTTTGTGCTGTTGGAATCTTACTATGTATGTGTACAAAGGTGTAACCCACCTAGGGGTATGGGAAAACAGCATTGTATAAATACGGATACTACTTATGTGGGAAATCAGACATCTTGTAATTGAACAATTGATATTAGTTGGTATAAGTTTAATATTGTCTTTTGTATTACTTGTTTGGAATTGGAAATTGTTACAACGAATGTCCATGTTAGCCTCCTTGACAAATGTGCATGGTAAGGTATTGAGGGGTACATATCATAATGATTGGGAAAGAAAATTTCCGTATTAAGTCAAAGAATTTACTAGATTTTCCAGAAAAGGGGGAGTCTGTACAGTAATAAATACAAGTTGTTGTGTGTATGTAGATCAGAGTGGAAGGATCTCTACCGACCTGAAAGAAATATGGAAGCAGACAAGGGTCCTACATGAGATCAGTAAAGATGATCTTTCGTGGAGTTTTAGTGAAATATGGAATAAGTTAACCTCCTGGTTGCCCAATTTCCAATGGTTGAGACAAGTGTTCATTGCTCTAATCACATTAGTAGTGTTAGGAATATTTGTGTGCATGTTGTTTAGATGCCTGCTTTGTTGTGTTACTGTAAATAATGTATCTGATGCAAAAGAATTTGCATGGGAAAAGAAAAGGGGGGATTGATTAAGGAGGTATTGGGGAGGCATTGGGGAGGCAAGGACAATCCCCAGACATGGACTGTATATCTCGAAACAAGACACTGAAACTCATGATAAGGAAGCGGCAGACGGACAGAGAAACAAACGTAAGGACTATAAATCTCAAAACTGGACATTGGAATTCATTATAAAGATACAACAAACGGAAGAATTGGCAACAACCAGCTCTCGCAATTAAGAAACATGCCAATTCAGCAGATTCCTGACCAAAGGTGAAAAGTACACTGTGAGGAAGACTCGGGGTCTTCCTCCCAAAGACCCCTGCCCACGTCCCAAAGACCCCTGCCCACAATTCTTGGAAGGCTCTACGCAGGCGCAAGGTGCCAAAAGGCTAATTAGCATGAGAAGCGAGGGAAGGCGGGGATAGGTAATGCATATGTATAGGTGCTTGTAGAATATTGATAGATTGATTGTATAAATTCAAGACTGCTTTCCGCTTTAGGTATGCACGATAGGTGGAGAGATCCCCCGTGCATCCAGCGCTGCAATAAAGAATATACCACTTAAAGGAATTTCGGCTTCGATCTTTGAATCAATTCTGAATAGTCAATCTTTTGGCCCCTGTATCTACCCGAGCTCTAAACACCCCTGTCCTATTTCCTAGAGGAAAGAGCCTATTTCGTCTTCGGTGTCAGGTAGCAAGGAGTAGGTGGTGGGCAGAATACGCCCCCTCTCCTGCTGCTGACCTTGATCTCTGCAGTGTTTTGCTTTCTTTCCTGGGAGAAAGTGACTGCTTGTCTAATTAGTCAGTTCTTTCCTCTCTGTGATTCCCAGGTACTTTCTTCTCTCCCATTGCTTGGTGTCTGAGCAAATTGCTCCCGCTCTGCTCTCCCAAAGTGGCCAGCAGTGAGAAGAGGAGGGAGGGAGGGCTGAGAGGGTGTCAAGATGAGAACATCCTTGCTCCATCTCTCAGAGCAGGGAAGCACCAGGACGAGGCAGGAGGGGGCACTGCCACGGCAGAAGGGGAGAAGCCAGCACAGAGGAAGAGCTTTTCCGGGAGAACTGAGGGGGGAGAAACAGAGCTCCTCCACCTGCTGCTCCTCGTCCTCCCCTGCCCCAAGAGGTGCTTGAGAGAGCCTTCCGCCACTGGGATGAGGATTTGGGGGGAGTCGAGGCAAAATGAAGACAGGAGGCCTCAGGGGGAGCGTTAAGAAAGCCGCTGGTGCGCGTGGCGTGAGCCATCACCGAGCAGAGCGGTGCCGTGGGCTGGCAGCAGCCTGGAAATAGGCGAGGAAAAGATTTGTGCCCTCAACTCTGCCACTTCCCTCGGGGCTGATGAGGAAAATCCTGAAGTAGCCCAAGGGCTACTGCGTGAATGGTGTCCTGCTTAATTCGCTCAAAGGCTTCTCGTTGCTCGGGTTCCTGCTTAGAATTGTTCTGCTGGGTCACTTCGTAGAGAGGGCTACGAATCACACCACAATTTAGATCAGAGGTGAGGAGGAAATTCTTCCCTCGGGGGGTGGCGAGGCACTGGGACGTTTTCACTCCCTCTCTGCCAGGGCAACGTCCTGGACCAGTTCTTCTGCCAGATCCCCCAGATCCTCGAGCTCTCTTGCTCCAACTCCTACCTCAGGGAGGTCGGGCTTCTTGTGCTCGGGGTCTCTCTTGCCTTCGGGTGCTTTGTTTTCATCCTGCTGTCCTACGTGCAGATCTTCGGGGCCGTGCTGAGGATCCCCTCCGAGCAGGGCCGGCACAAAGCCTTCTCCACATGCCTCCCTCACCTGGCCGTGCTCTCCCTGTTCAGCAGCACGGCCATGGGCACCTACCTGAAGACCCCCTCCATCTCCTCACCTCGGCTTTCTGGAACAAAACAATCTCCCCTTTTTACCTGCAGTGCCTGAAGACTGTTCTTTGAAACAGTACCAGCTGTTCTTTGAAGGCTGGTAACAAACACAGGCACAAGCAGCTTTTCCAGGAGCAAAGCGCTCTCCTACAGCACCTTGGGACCTGCTGGAGACCCAGGGATGCATTTGGGGCTGACCACCAGGCTCTAATGGCCATGGAGCAGGTTTCTTTTCAGCTGTGCCCAGCCACAGGACGAGGGGCAATGGGCACCAAGTGAAGCCCAGGAGGTTCTGGCTCAATGTGAGGGGGCACTTCTGCACTGGGAGGGTGGCAGAGCACTGGGACAGGCTGCCCAGAGGGGCTGTGGAGTCTCCTTGTCTGGACTGGGCGATCTTCAGAGCTCCCTTCCAACCTCGGGCGATTCTGTGCCACGCAGAGGAAGGAAGAGCCCTGAAAGGGCAGCACCGCTCTGAAACTGGTCAGCTGTGGTGCAAGGGGCCTCGAGCGCAGGCCGGGATCTCACCCCCAAGGCACAGGATTGCTCTGTAAAACCCAGCAAGGCTTCCGCCAGCACAGGAGCCCCCTGCGCTTCACCTGCCTGTGCTCACAGCTGGCAATTACCTGCACTAACGAGGCCACCGGGACTCGCTCCCAGGGCTGGGCCTCATTAAGCCTTCAGTAACACTCAGAGCCGCTTCTCACTTCTCCGTGCAGCCTCCTCTCGGCACCAAAGACACCACGGGGATCAGTCCAGCGCAGAACGCCCGCCTCTGCCTCGTCCCTCCACAGAATTCTCTTGAAGTCCAGCTAATGAACACCACGAGAGCAAGGCTACGACGAGGGGAGAGAATTAACTCCGTGGCACTGAGTGAAGTAACTTACTGAATTAACTACGTGGCACCAGCCCAGGCTTCTCCTGCGTGCACTTTGCTCCGTTTCCGTCTGTTCCTCAGGGGAGCTTCAAGGCGGAGGAGGCTCCTGGGGCTCCAACTCTTGGTGCTGCGGTCGCACCAGTTCGCGCCCAGCAAGGTCCTGCAGAGAAAGCTCCGCTTGGAGACGCACAGGGTGTTTCAGGAAGGCGCCGTGGTTTCCCTCCGAAGCTCTGGGCAAGGAGAAGAGATTCCCCAAACTCAACATATTTCCAGCTCCAGAGAGCCTCAAGCACTATTGAATGCCCACTTTAAACTCCACCAGCAGCCAACACACAGCCAGTCACTGCCTAATGGCAGCCCAACCAAGCCACCCGTCAGCATGTGCACATGGAACGTGAAGACGCTCGGAAAGACCAAGATTCTAATTAAAGGTGTGTTAATGTGAAGAAAACAAAGAGAAATGGAGCAGATGCTGCACATTCCTCGTGGGTACTTATGTTTCTGTGTGATGGTGGTGGAGCTGAGTATCTGTGAGCAGAATCAGTGCGTAATTTGCACTAGTGGCGTCCCACAGGGCTCGGTGCTGGGGCCAGTCCTCTTTAATATCTTCATCGATGATCTGGACGAGGGCATCGAGTGCACCCTCGATGACACCAAGTTAGGTGCGTGTGTCGATCTGCTTGAGGGTAGGAAAGCTCTGCAGGAGGATCTGGATAGGCTGCACCGATGGGCTGAGGTCAACTGCATGAAGTTCAACAAGGCCAAGTGCCGGGTCCTGCACCTGGGGCGCAATAACCCCAAGCAGAGCTACAGGCTGGGAGAGGAATGGTTGGAGAGCTGCCAGGCAGAGAAGGACCTGGGAGTGATGGTGGATAGTCGGCTGAATATGAGCCAGCAGTGTGCTCAGGTGGCCAAGAAGGCCAACAGCATCCTGGCTTGTATCAGAAACAGTGTGACCAGCAGGGCTAGGGAGGTGATCGTCCCCCTGTACTCAGCTCTGGTGAGGCCGCACCTCGAGAACTGTGTTCAGTTTTGGGCCCCTCGCTACAAGAAGGACATCGAGGTGCTTGAGCGAGTCCAGAGAAGGGCGAGGAAGCTGGTGAGGGGCCTGGAGAACAAGGCCTACGAGGAGCGGCTGAGGGAGCTGGGCTTGTTCAGCCTGGAGAAGAGGAGGCTCAGGGGTGACCTTATCGCTCTTTATAGGTACCTCAAGGGAGGCTGTAGCGAGGTGGGGGTTGGCCTGTTCTCCCACGTGCCTGGTGACAGGACGAGGGGGAATGGGCTTAAGTTGAGCCAGGGGAGTTTTAGGTTAGATGTTAGGAAGAACTTCTTTACTGAAAGGGTTGTGAGGCACTGGAACAGGCTGCCCAGGGAAGTGGTGGAGTCACCATCCCTGAAGTCTTCAAAAGATGTTTAGATGTAGAGCTTAGGGATATGGTTTAGTGGGGACTGTTAGCGTTAGGTCAGAGGTTGGACTCGATGATCTTGAGGTCTCTTCCAACCTAGAAATTCTGTGATTCTGTGATTTAGGTTGGAAAGGATTTTGGAATTCCCCAAATGGTGGCTTTTTCACGCATTTTCGCGTGAAATATGCATTTGGCATGGTACATGCTCATGGAGCGATTTGGAAAGAACGTGGATTGCTGACCGCTCAGGGAAAACAGATAAAACATGCTGAAGAATTTTTAAAATCGTTACAGGCAGTAAAACAACCAGAAAAGGTAGCTATCATGCATTGTTGGGGACACCAAAATTGCCGATTTTGAAATTGGAAATGGATTGGCAGATCAGGAGGCTAAGCGGGCAGCTGAAATAACTGAGGTGAAGGCATTGTCTTTGATACCAGATGGTAAAATCCAAGCTATATACATGAACCAAAAGCCAAATTATACCAAAGAAGACGTAAAATTAATTGAAGATTTGAAAGGTAAAATGAAACCAGATGGATGGGTATATGTAAAAGATAACCACGTAATAATACCCTCTAATTTGACATGGCCCAGAGTTCTTACAGAACACAATAAAACACACTGGGGAGCTGACACATTGCATAAGAGCCTGAGTCAGACCTTAGTGGGACGAAATTTATATACAACGATAAAACAAGTAACTCAGCAATGTAGCATTTGTTTACACAATAACCCCAATACCAAGAAGAGAATAAAATTTGGAATAATCGGTAAAGGAAATTATCCGGGGCAACAGCGGCAAATTGATTTTTCAGAACCCCCTAGAAAAGGGGGGTATCGTTATTTACTGGTTCTGACTGACACGTTTTCAGGAAGGCCCGAAGCCTTTCCCTGTCGAACAAAGAAAGCAAGAGAAGTGGTTGAAGTCTTGGTAAATGAAATAATACCACGCTTTGTGTTGCAGGAAGCACGGCCGAAAGCACGACAGACACCAGTAGAGTCAGATCATGCTCCATTTTATTGCCCGAATAGCCTAACTTTTATAGTGAA
This sequence comes from Aythya ferina, assembly GCF_964211825.1. NCBI lineage: Eukaryota > Metazoa > Chordata > Aves > Anseriformes > Anatidae > Aythya > Aythya ferina. Next base: position 25,256 of record NW_028181402.1, on the reverse strand, counting down.
CTTAAGAGGGGCGGACAGTGTTTCACACAAGATTATTGGTCAAAAGCACTCAGACAAACAACTACAAGAAAACAACCCCACCTGCAAGAAAACAACCCCCTTGTGATTAGCAGTCACGTTGACCTTGTCCTTGAAGCCCCATGCTGGTAACAATATTTTTCTAAATTCCTCACTTGGGCGATGTGGGAACACTGTCATGGGAACTTCTCAGTTGCCCTGGTAGCTTGGTTTGCTCAGCTGCAGCAAGCCATGGGATTTTTGCCGTTTCAAAAAATCCTTCAACAGCTTTGGGATTCCAGTAGCAATGTCTTCTGATAGAGGTTCACATTTTTGTGCACAAGTGGTACAACAGATAAGTAAGATTCTAAAGGTAGATTGGCAACTACATACTGTACTGGCTCTGGCTGGAATGGTAACTTTCCCTGCAGCAGCCCATACAGTGCTGTACTCTGCACTTGTACTTGGAACAGCAGTGTTATCACACCAGTGTTTTGTCTCCTGCTGAGCAGTGCTGGCACAGCATCGGGCCTCTCTCTAACCCTCCTAGGGGGTGGGCAAAAAGGGAGAGGAGAAACATCACCAGGGCAGCTGACCTAAACCAATCAAAGGGATATTCCATACCAGGTGATGTCACACTCAGCAAGAAAAGGTGGAAACAGGCAGCAGAGCGGAGGGGTGGGCGCTCCTTGTGAAAACGTTGGTCCTCCTCCCGAACACCGGCTACGTGCGTTGAGGCCCTGCTTCAAGGACGCGCTCAAGCATCGCTCATTTGTGGGAAGTAGAGGTAAGTTCTGTCCTCTGCACTTCCACATAGCCTTCATTTGTTTTATTTGTTTGTTTTCCTTCCTTTATTTTTATTTCCCCTTTCCCCCTCCCTGTTCCCTTTCCCTTTACTTAAATTGTTTAGTTCATAATAATCTTTATTTAATTATTATAATTATTTCCCTTTAATTAAAGCGTCCTTATCTCAACCCGCGAGTCGTTCTTTGCTTTATTTCTCCCCCTCCTCATCTAAAGAGGGGGAGTGAGAGAGCGGTTGTGGGGTTTAGCTGCCCAGCACGGTAAAACCACAACACATACTCCCTATAGACCACAGACAAGTGGACAGGTAGAAAAAACGAACCATTTAGTTAAACAACAAGTAGCTAAAATTGGACAAGAAGCTAATTTGACATGGCCTCAATCCCATGGACCGCAGCCGTAACAACAGAGGAGAAGAGCATTAATGGAAAGTTAGCACTTATGGTCATCTGGTGAACAAATGGTAACCATTTCTATACACCATCAGAATGGCGAAAATTAGGGGAAGAGTGGACACACCAAAGAAAACCACGGGGGCCGAAATTAAAATAGGGTGCCGAATGATTAATGGAACGACCCTCGAGAAAGTAACGGGGATTTTAGTCTGGTAAATTTTACCTATGATCCCATTGTTAACATGGCTACTGCCTTCGTGCTTACTATACGTAATGCCACAGTTTATGTTATCCCCCCGATCATTGATTAAACCGTGAGAAGACAGTGCTCTGTCCTTCGGAGCACAGAACATGGGCACGGATGGAGAATGGGAAACGGCAGCCTGGAAATCTAGAGTCATGTGTTAGCCGGGAACAACAAGGAGTTATTGGTGAAAGCAATACAATTGATGCTCAGGAGGTATGCCTTGACACGGAGCAAGGTGTTTGCCACTTTGAAATTCATCCAAATCCTAGTCAAAAGACTGTGCTTGTGTATATTGGTCAAGGCTGTGCGTGTTTAAGAACTGCTTGTGATTTTGTAGAAGTAGATAAGGAGAACAGAACTCTCCGTAGCAAATCTCACGCTAACTTTTCTCTTTGTAACTGTCAGAACCGTTGGCTGTGACTTTCTCTATTTGGCACCAGGGGTATCCCACCAGCTGATCAAATCTGACAACACAATGGATCGTAAGTTACTACAATTTTAAAAGGCATTCAGGAAAATGGAGAGAAGACTCTAATCACCGGCCATCATGAGACAAAGGAAGTAAGCAGAGTTTTGCAGAGAGTAAAACAAGACCCAAATCACAACTGATGGGATACACTCTGGATGGTCGCCAAAAATAGACGACATCTTGTGATCTGTCGACCTTCTGTTCTGTTGAAGCATCTTGTTAATTAAAACATCGCGCTGTCTGTCACCCTTCAGTTCTGCTGAAACTTGAGCTAACTTGAGCCAACTCGGCATTCCTGGAGCTAACTTGAGCCAAGTCGGCATTCTGGCAGCTTGGAAAACAACTGACTCAGCCCCCCCGGCTCCGCCCAAACACCCTCAGGGTCCCCCGCAAAGCCCACCAGCCTCCCCCCCAACACAAACCAGGGCCCCCCCTAAACACCTCAAGACTCATCCGCAACCCCCCCATGAGAAAATCCTCCAGAGCCCCTCTACCACTGCAAGGGCCCCTGACCAACATCCCCCGGCCACCCCGTCCCCCCCAACCCTTCACCAGAGCCTCCCCCCTCCCCAGACACCCATAACACCCCCCAGCACCCCCAAACTCCCTCCAGAAACCTGCCAGGGCCCCCTCAGCTCCCCCCCACAATCCACCAGGAGCCTCCAAACCTCTCAAGCCCCCCCGCAAGCCTCCCCAAACCACCCAAAGACCTCCTGCAGACCTCCCTCCACCAAAACACCCCACGTTCCCCCAGTCCCATATGTCCCAATGTCCCCCCATGTCGCCTCACTCCCATACGTCCCCTCCATGTCCCCCATATCCCCTCGAGCCCCCGCTGTCCCTACCACGTCTAGGCATCCCCAAATCCCATGTCCCACCCCAGCCCCACATCCCTCCCATGTGCCACCCATGTCCCCACGTGTCCCACGTCCCCCCAACCCACATCCCCTCCGTGTCCAAATGTCACCCCAGTCCCATACGTCCCAGTGTCCCCCATGGCTCCACGCATACTTTTTCTCTTGTGTCCCTTTTCCGCTATCCCTTTCTTGTAGGGTTAGGACTACATCATGCTTCCTAAGAGCTGCTTCCCTAGCTTCTCTATCCGCTAGGTTATTATTCCCTCTTATGTGGAAGCCAGTTCCCTTTTGATGTCCTCTGACATGTACCACAGCAATCTCCCTAGGTCCTCTCAACGCCTGCAATATTTGAGTAACTAAAGGTTGGTGAATCAGCCCTTTTCCCTGCGTGCCTATGAGTCCCCTTTCTTCCCAAATTTTCCCAAATGGGTGGACTATTCCATAAGCATATTTAGAGTCTGTATAAATAGTGCCACTTTTTCCTTTCAATACTTCTAGGGCTCGTAATAATGCATAAAGTTCACGTGCTTGAGCGGACCAGGCAGCGCTGAGTGGTCCCGATTCTATTAGGACCATATCTCCATTTATGATGGCATACCCTGATCTTCTTTTTCCATCTACTACTTTGGATGATCCATCAATAAATAATTTTCCCCCTGTTTCTAATTCTGCCTCCTCGAGATCGGGTCGGATTTGGGTTGGCAATTCAATCGCTTCCATGCAGTTATGTTGTAGTTCTGTTAGGGGTTCCCCATATAGAAATTGGGCAGGACTCTGTGCAGCAGTTACTTTTAGTTCTAAATCAGGGGAGTGGATCAGGATGGCCTCATACTTCAGCATCCTACTATCAGTTAACCATTTCTCAGCCTTTTGCTGGAGTACTCCCCTAACATTATGTGGAGTCTATATCTTCAGAGGTGCCCGAAAAGTGCCTTTTCTAGCTTCCTCAGTCAGTAAGGCAGTAGCCACAATTGCCTGGAAGCACACTGGCCACCCCCTCCTCACAGGGTCTCATAGTTTGGAACAATATCCCACACGTTTCTTGATTCCTGCCCATTCTTGAGGTAGTACTCCATATGCAGTTTGGTTAGAAACATTTACAAATAAATAAAAGGGTCTTTCTAAATCTGGGAGGCTCAGCACTGGAGTTTCTATTAACGTTTTCTTGATCAACCTCAACTTTTCCTCATCTGCCTCATTCCACTTCATTTTTTTCTCCAGTCAATTTTTCATATAAAAACTTTGCCTTTTCACTAAACCCTTCAATCCAGGGCCTACAATATCCCAAGAGGCCCAGCAGTTGCCTCACTTCCTTCTTTGTTTTGGGTGATGACAGGGCTAAAATCCCAGATGCCCTGTCAGGATCCAATTTTTTCTTTCCTTGGCTAAGCCAATGTCCTAAGTACCCTATTTCCTTTTAGTGGTCCTCCGTGTCTCTTTTTCAGTCTCCCCAGCTATTAATAGGTCATCCACATATTGCAACAATTTCACTTCCCCCTTTACCTCAAAAAGCTGAAACAATTTTTCTAAGGTTTGGCCAAATAAATTTGGCGATTCAGTAAATCCCTGAGGAAGTACAGTCCATCTAAGCTGTTGTCGCCTTCCTGTTTCGGGGTCTTCCCATTCAAAGGCAAAGTAATTCCGCGACCCTTCACTTAATGGGAAGGCCCAGAAAGCATCCTTCAAATCTATTACACTATACCATTTATGCTGAGGTGTTAGGTGGTTTACTAAAGTGTATGGGTTAGCCACCACTGGAAATTTGGTTATGCTTCGCTGATTCACAGCCCTAAGATCCTGAACCAACCTATATGATCCATCAGCCTTTTTTACTGGCAAAATGGGGGTATTCTGTGGGGACATACACGGTTCCAGCATCCCCTTTTGGAGCAACCTGTCTATAACTGCTTTGAGTCTTTTCCCCTCCAATGGGATAGGATATTGCCTAATCCTTATTGGCTGTTGTGGATCCACTACTTCTACTACCAAGGGTTCCATATCTAATTTTCCTGAATCTCCCTCTTGATACCATACTTGTGGGTCTATTTCTCCCTCATCTTCTTGGGTTAGGGTATATAGCTGAATTTTTAGTTCTCCCCCCGGCTCTTGATTTCCAACCCTAATCTTAATAGTAAGTCCCTTCCTAATAGATTGTGCTCAGCCTCAGGCATCAGCAATAGGTCACTGAGACATAGAATCAGAGAAGAAACTATTTCTATATTTTCCAATAGAGGAACCTTGAAGGGCTCACCTTTTGCTCCTACTACCATGGTATTCCTCTTTCCTTCCTTAACCCCTTTTGGTAATTTTCTAATTGTTGATTTCTCTGCTCCAGCATCTACCAAAAAATACACCTCTTCCCTCTGGGGACCTATTAATAATTTTATCAAGGGCTCATTCGATGTTCGGGTCCCAAAAGATACAGCCCCTGACACCCCTAGTCTTCCTTAAACATTTCTTCATCCTGTTTCTTTTTTTTTCCCCCTACTGTTCCTCTGAAGGTGCCCCTTTTTGCCACAATAGTAACAGATCGGGATTCTATCTTGCTGTCCTTTCCATTTAGCCATGGGTTCTCTTTCACCCTGGTTTTTTCCTGATCCTTTCCTGCTTTCCTGTCCACTTGGTTTTTGACATTCCCTTATTGCTGCCGTAAAAACATTTGCTTTTCCCTTCTGTTTTTCCCCATCTCTCCTCACATAGACCTTTTGTGCTTCCCTCAAGAATTCTTCTAATCCTTTTTCATGCCAATCATCAAGTTTCTCCAATTTCTTTCGGATGTCTTCCCAGGATTTTGCTACAAACTGGGTTCTCAACAGTGCCCCTCCTGCAGGGGAATCAGGATCTATCCCCGAGTACATCTGAAGGCTTTTTCTCAGCCTGTCTAACCCTTCAGTTGGAGATTCGTCTCTGCACCGACACTCATTAAAAGCTTTATTTATATTTTGTCCCCTTGGAACCGATTCCTTTATCCCTTGTAGCATTATGGTCCTAAGCTCCCTCATATTTTGCCTCCCCTGAGCAGCCTGATGATCCCACTTAGGGTTGGTATTTGGCCATTTCACATCCCCTGGAGGACCTCCCTGGTTTTGTCTTTCCCACAGTCTCATTCCTGCTTGCCTGATCATTCCTCTTTCTTCTCTAGTGAAGAGGATTCCTAATATGGACTGCATTTCTTCCCAGGTCTACGTGTTTGGACCTAGGAACTGGTCCAATCTTTCGGCAACTCCTAAAGGCTCATCTGAAAGGTTTCCCATTTCCTTCTTAAAATTTCTTACATCCGACGTCTTCAAAGGAACCACTACAAACCCTATTCCCCCCTGGTTCCCCCCAAGGGCTACCTCCCTCAAAGGGCAAAGGCCTCCTACATCATCAGTCCAGCCTCCCGTTTCACTTTCCTCCCTTTCTGTGGCCCGTATCTTACTTCTAGTCCTTTGTGCAGGAGGAGAGGGATAGAGAACAGGGGCCACGGGCAATCGACTTTCAAAACGTGGCAGTTCTGGTTGCCATGAACAGGGAGGGGGTATATTATCCAGAGGTTCCCATTCTTCCTTTCCCCTGTCGGTTCTTGTATTTAAAGCGAATATTTGTTTTGGGGGAAATGCGTTTGAGGCTCCTACCCATAGAGCCGCATCATCGCTTTCTTCTTGGTTAAAAGGCTCCTTGGAGTTAACATAGCCGTTTAATGCCTGACATACCCAATCCTCAAAGGATCCAAAAACTGGCCAAAAAACATGCGGCCTTAAAGGTTCCTTTGGCCATTTTATCACACAAAATTGAGCCATTTTCTCTTTATTTTTTCCTTTCCTCCATTCCCAAACATCCCAATATATTAACATTGTCCCTAATGGGCTCTCTGAGTCTCCCAGGTCAGAGAATCTACTTTCCCCCAGACCCATCCTGGAACCTTCACGTAAGTTCTGAATCCCTGGAACCCTCTCAGAGGTTCCAAATCCCTGGAATCCTCTAAGAGGTTCCGAATCCCTGGAAGCTTCAAATAAGTTCCAAATCCCTGGAAACCTTAAAGAGGTTCTGAATCCCTAGCTGTGTTTGCGTAGAGGTGTCTTGCAAGCGGTTAACCCACCCACGAATTCCTGGACCGATCGCTTCGGTCCTTCACCGGCCGAGTCCCTCGCGGGAGATCAGAACCGTGCTTAGAAGACCTCCGCACTCACTTCAGAACTACGTTCCATCTCAGTCACACCCTTACACAGTCACACAGCCGAATCCCACCCAACCGAACGGTATACTCACAAATCCTCTTTGTTCGGGTCTTCGCGCGCAAGATTACGGGTCACTGATGGAGAGCTCTTTTTTTATTATTATTATTTTTTTACTTGCCTCTTATGTTCAAAATCTTGTTGAACTCTAGCGCCGCTATCGGCAAGGGCCACTAGATGGGGCACCTCCCTTTACCGGTCGCAGATCCAAAGTCCAAGATCACATCGGGGTCACCAATTTGTTATAAATGAAGTCTCAACTCTGAATTTAGTAGCATAAAAGAATATTTATAAAAGGCAAGTAAACAGCGCTGGGTGCACGGGGAGTCTATGCTCTACCAACACGCACACGCACCCATCCAACTTCCCAAATCTATAGAGGACATTGCTGTTACATCTTTACAAGAAACCCCAGTATGCCTATACATACGGATATCCTATCCCCGCTTCATGTTAGAATTCTCTTTGTGGTGGTCCTTGTGGGTGAAAGGCTCACGGTTTCCCCATCACCATTAGCAACCTTTTGTTCCAGACTGCAGGAGCGGCTTCGACTGTCTCCTCTTCTTCTGCACATGCTCTGCCCACCACAAGGTTCCCGAAAGCAACAAAACGGGATTGCTTTTCCCACGTTCCGTTAACCCTTGAAATCACACTAATAATATTAGTATCATGTAACATTCAACAATAAATGTTAACAGTTCTAACCAGCAACCCCCCCAGCAACTTCCATGCCTTAACAGTGGAGAAAACAAGCAACCCCAAACGGCAGGGCGTCGCCTCAATCACCCTTGTTTCCTCTAAACATTCCCAAAACTCCCCCTTCTTTATTAACATCAACCATTTTTCTGACACGAATTACCACTCCATATATAACAAGAACAAGGGTGGAAATCAGGTCTGACAGGGCGAGGGCATGCTGCAGTCAGAAAAGATGGCAGAATCAAATGGCGTCCGCTTAAGCCCATCAAACCACACCTTCAGAATAAAACTAAGGAAAACTGGGAGTTTCTGTTCACAGGACAGGATCATCGGACGACCCCGTAATCCGTATACCCCAGTGACAAGACAAGCCCAACAAGGATGGTTTGAATCATGGTTTAACCATTCACCGTGGTTAACCCCCCTGATATCTGCCTTAGTAGGGCCGATCGCAATGATCCTAACACTGATCTTTGGACCTTGTATACTAAACACGCTTGTGTCCTCTGTTAAAAGCCAGCTAGAGAAAGTTAACATCATGTTGGCAGAACACCAGCAACTGCTCAGAGTGTATTTACTCAGTGTTATCCCCAGTTATCCCAAGTTACACCCCATTATGACCAGTTACCCCCTAGTTTTCTCCTGTTTATTGTGCCTTATGCTTTTTATTCAAGCTACGATATCTACGTCCTAAGATTGTTGTAAAGCATAGAACTAAGACAGGAGCAGAGTTTTTTTGATTGTTATATTTAAGCTAATTTAGTTACACATAGGGAGGGGGGAAATGTAGGTAGTTAGGGTCTGGCAGCCCAAAGATATCGCGCTGTACGGAAAGCTAGAGCCCCTCCCTTCATAGGCAATAGCGTGTAGTTTATGATGGAAGCAGACGCAAGTGTCGTTGTGAACCCAAGCTATATAACACTGTGCAACTCAGCAATAAACGCCATTTGCCATCGACCACATTGGCGTCCGTGAGCTGATGGCCCGAGCGGCCTGCGGTTGGTCGCCGTGCCGTTCCTGAACCAGGTCGCCACTGCCAATGAAGGCAACAAAGGAGCCCAGCGACGCCTCTGCTACTGGGACCCTGACAGACCAGGGGGCCAGCTCTTGCAAACGCGAAATGCCAAAGCTCAAACCCAGGCTACCGACGCCATCACCCCATCCACGGTGACCCGAGCTTTGATTGCCCGGAGCTGCAAGAACATCGTCAGAGGGTTCAGATTCCAACCTCTTGGGTTGGAGCTCCTGGCCAGCCTCTTGGGGTGGCCAAGAGCTGCGGTCCTGCCGGCTCCCGCTGCCCTGGGCTCCTCCAGGACCTAGTGGAGGCCAGGCAGAGGACATTTGCCATCTTCATGCTCATCCCCTGCAGGTCCCCCAGCTGATGGACATGGTGGTGTCCCCGGTGTCAGCCGTGGCCTCCCTGACCTTCTCTGACTGTGTCACCATCTTCCCCGAGTGAGCATCTTTGCGGCTGTGGCCGCTGCTCGGGCTCGGTAGCATTTGCCCTTGCACCCATGAGTGCCCAGCCAGGGAGGTGGATGGGAAGCAACGCCTGCTTCCCATCGAGGCCTGGGCTTCTTTGTCGCCCACTTCCCAGGACGGTCCTTAAGGACAGTGACTCTATGGCAACGTCAAAGTGTCTCCGTGAGATCGGGGGCAGTGGTGGTGCCCTGGCTCACGCCGATCTCTTCTGGAGGAAGCATCCAATTCCAAGGACCCCTCTGCTTCTGGGACAGTGACACACCAGGGGGCCAGCTCTTCCAATGGCGAAATGCCAAAGCTCAAACCCAGGCTCCCAGTGCCGTGCCCTGTAGGTATTAGAGCCAGCCTGCCCAAGGCACCCAGCGACCCCTTGACTTCTGCGACACAAAGGGGCCACGTCTGCTCATCTTCAACCACCAAAGCTCGTACACAGGCTCTTCACACCGTTGCCTATAGGTATGAGCGCCAGCCTGCCAAAGGAGCCCAGCGACCCCTCTACTTCTGGGACACAGACCGCCCAAGGGGCCAGCTGTGTACATCTTCAACCACAAAAGCTCCTACCCAGGCCCTATACACGCTGTTGCCTATAGGTATTAGAGCCAAACCACCCAAGGAGCCAGGCGATGCCTCTACTACTGGGACACCGACACACCAGGGGGCCAGCTCTGTGCATCAGCTGCCAAAGCTCAAACCCAGGGAGGGAAACGGCGGGACCTGAAGCCATCCACGGGGTCCGCGTGTGGGCAAAGAGCCCCAAAAACCCGTAGCAGTTTTTGCTCAGAGTCTCACTCCCTTCACAGAAATCCATCTGACAGAGGACGGCGAGACAGTGGAGGAAAACACAACGATGTTTCCAGCTGAGGGACCTTCTCCACGGCCTCCATGGCCAGGAACCTCCCCTTGCTGGGACAAGAGCTGGGAAGCTGCCCCCAGAGCAACGTGGAGAAAACCTGCACATCCCTGGAGGGGAAAGGAGAGGATGCGACGGCAGCTGGGGAGAAAAAGACAGCACCATTTCCATCCTGCTGGACGCTTTCACAACGGAACCTGCAAGTTAAAATGATTTTTCCAAGTGCTTCTGCTTGTCAAGTAAAATTCTGTACAGCAATTGCGGCACTTCAGACTCACTTGGGTTTGAGGGGGATTCTATTGCTCAAGAATTTCAACTTTTGATGGGAGAGCAGAGTGGGAGCAATTCGCTCAGACACCAAGTGACGGGAGAGAAGAAAGGACGAAATAGGCTCTTTCCTCCAGGAAATAGGAAAGGGGCGTTTAGAGCTGGCTTACCTGAACCATGGCTGAAGGACCGGAGCCCAGTCTCTTGCTCTCCACGTGCTGCTGCCTCAGCACCACGGAGGAGATGGGCATCTGGTTTTGGGGGGGTGTGCGCGTGTCTACCTTCTGGGGACAACTTCCAGGCTGCAAAACATTTAAAAAGTCAACCTAAGATTTCCCCTGGGGGGCAGAGGGCGCAAGATGGCTCCGTATCAAGTTCGCCAGCGCTGGGGCTGTGGCTCCAGTGCCAGAATGTGCTCGTGTATATTGGTCAAGGCTGTGCGTGTTTAAGAACTGCTTGTGATTTTGTAGAAGTAGATAAGGAGAACAGAACTCTCCGTAGCAAACCTCACGCTAACTTTTCTCTTTGTAACTGTCAGAACCGTTGGCTGTGACTTTCTCTATTTGGCACCAGGGGTATCCCACCAGCTGATCAAGTCTAACACCACAATGGATCGTAAGTTACTACAATTTTAAAAGGCATTCAGGAAAATGGAGAGAAGACTCTAATCACCGGCCATCATGAGACAAAGGAAGTAAGCAGAGTTTTGCAGAGAGTAAAACAAGACCCAAATCACAACTGATGGGATACACTCTGGATGGTCGCCAACTGCAACTGGGATTTTGAACACCTCGAGACACCCAAGTATTGTTTTATTCCTATTAGTTGGTATAAGTTTAATACTGTCTTTTGCATTGCTTGTTCGGAATTGGAAGTTGTTACAACGCATGTCCATGTTAGCTTCCTCCACAAACGTGCATGGCAAGCTATGGGGAACATATCATAAAGAGCGGGAAGACAAATTTTCGTATTAAGTAAAAGAATTTACTAGATTGTCCAGAAAAGGGGGGAATGCCATTGTATAAACTCACTTTAGGATAGAGTAAATCTTGTGGTTATAATAATGAGGACAAAATAGACGACATCTTGTGATCTGTCGACCCTCTCTTCTGTTGAAGCATCTCGTTATTAGAAACATCGCGCTGTCTGTCGCCCTTCAGTTCTGCTGGAACTTGAGCTAACTTGAGCCAAGTCGGCATTCCTGTGGCTTGGAAAACAACTGACTCAGCCCCCCCGGCTCCGCCCAAACACCCTCAGGGTTCCCCCCAACACCTCAAGTCCCCATCCACAACACCCCCACAAGAAAATCCTCCAGAGCCCCGCCAAACACCCCCCGGCCACCCCATCCCCCCCAACCCTTCACCAGAGTCTCCACCCCCCCAGACACCCATAACACCCCCCTGCACCCCCAAACTCCCTCCAGAAACCTGCCAGGGCCCCCTCAGCTCCCCCCCACAATCCACCAGGAGTCCCCAATCCTCTCAAGCCCCCCCGCAAGCCTCCCCAAACCACCCAAAGACCTCCTGCAGACCTCCCTCCACCAAAACACCCCACGTTCCCCCAGTCCCGTATGTCCCAATGTCCCCCCATGTCGCCCCACTCCCATACGTCCCCTCCATATCCCCTCGAGCCCCCACTGTCCCTACCATGTCTAGGCATCCCCAAATCCCATGTCCCACCCCAGCCCCAAGTCCCCCCCATGTCCCCACGTGTCCCACGTCCCCTCCGTGTCCAAATGTCCCCCCAGTCCCATATGTCCCAGTGTCCCCCATGGCTCCACGCCCTCCCCCCCTCAGGTCCCACCAATCTCCCTCCACCTACGATTCCACTTCTGAGGCTGCTCTGATGTCTCTAATTCTAGGATTCTGCGATTTCTCCTATTCTGCCATTTCTGCCATTCCGCGATTCTGTTCCTATGATTCCAATTTCTCCAATTTTAGGACTCGATTGCGCGACTCCTCCGATTCCTCCGACTCTTTGATGTCCTCCCCCCAGCACAGAGGTGCCTGGGCAGGCAGCAGCCTGTTGGTGCCGCCGTCACTGCGGGCAGCAGCCAGCACTGCCCGTGTCACCACGATGTCACCGCGACACGGCCATCGACAAGAGGCTGCGCGATGGGTCCTGCGCCAGCGGTACCGAGACGTTCGGGCAGGAGGAGCTCCCAGGTGGCTGATGCCAGCAAGGAGCAAGCTGCTCGCACCAGGTGGACCACATTAGACTGCTGGGAGAACAGTGCTATGGAGCACGTCTCTGCGATATGAGGCGTCACTGACCAAGGTGCGAGCACCCCCAGCACTACAGGAGCGCAGCTGAGCCCCGTCTGGGGCTTTCTGTGGGGAGGACCTGGCTCTGTGGTCAACTCGGGGGGGTCTCCGTTTGGGGACGGAGATGTGACAGCTCTTTTCCTCTGCCACCAAAACACGGGGGTGGGGGTGCTGGAAGGCTGGCAGCCACCAGAAGCAGCATGTGACCTGATTTTCCTTGCCTTCCAGAGCGATCTTCTATCTGGGATGCTGTGTCAGCCTACATCCGGGAGCACCTCCAGCTGCGCCAGGTGGGTTGGCACCTACGTCGCCCTTGTTCCCCACCCCAAAAGCAGGAAACTCACCCCAAAAGGCCCCACCAAGAGACCAATAGGTATCGCACAAGTGCGGTGTTGCTTCTGGTAGGTTGGTGTGGTATCTCAGGGCTGACCCCAGTTGCTGGAAGCCCCTGGGTCCCCTCAGCCTGGCTCCCAACAGCGGGAAGTGCACAGCAGGGCCCGAAGCACCGTTCCCGGATGGGACCACCTCCGGCTGATCCTTAACCTTCGGCCCTTCCGTTCTCTGCCACTTGCAGGGCGTCCGAATTCCCACTCTTGTCTGCTTTGCCGTTGTTTCTAAACGGGTCGAGGTTGGGAACAAGTCCCTGACGGTGCAGTGGCCCACGTTCCGCCTGGCCAGGAACCTCATCGTTGCCCACAGCCTCACAGCTGACAAGGAGTACCTGCCAGGTAAGAGGGTGCAGGAATCCCTTGCTGCATGGATCTCAGGTGCTTCTCAGAAGCAAAGCACTGCCTGCACGGAGCAGGTCCCAAACTGAAGCCTTTCTGGGTGACGACTGCCATGAGCAGCACTGGGGAACACGCGGGGAAGGGCCGCTGGTGACCGACTCCATCCCTCTCGTGTCGTTTTCCAGGCCATAAGGAGCTGGAGCCCCTCCATCTCCCTGAGGTGGCTGCAGCTGCCTCCGTGTCCTGGAAGAAGGTGGAGAGCTGCATCCAAGGCACCACGTCCCTCATCTCTCGCAGCCTGGGGAATGGGGAGAACATCGCTCTCGTGCTGAAGGACATTGGGGTGCTCCTCATCGAAGGCACGAGGGTGGAAATCAAGTTCTATTACGACTTCTTGGAGAGCCTGTCAGAACAGGGGAGCCTTCAGAAGGCTCTTTGCAAGGTGAGGGTTTTGTTTTCCCCACAGCCTGGGCAGCCTCACACAGGGGCAGCAGCAATGCTTGCCCTTGGCCCAGCAAGACCTCTTGGCTTGGAGCTCTTGGCCAGCCTCTTGGGGTGGCCAAGAGCTGCGGTCCTGCCGGCTCCCGCTGCCCTGGGCTCCTCCAGGACCGAGCGGAGGCCAGGCAGAGGACATTTGCCATCTCCTTGCTCCTCCCCTGCAGGTTCCCCAGCTGATGGACATGGTGGTGTCCCGGGTGTCAGCTGTGGCCTCCCTGACCTTCTCTGGCCGCGTCATCATCTTCCCCGAGTGAGTATGTTTGTGGCTGTGGCCGCTGCTCGGGCTCGGTAGCGTTTGCTCCTTGCCAAATGTGTCCGTGAGCGGGTGAGCGTGGGGAGTGGTGGTGCCCTGGGTCACGCCGATCTCTTCTTTTGCCAGCTATATAATGGACAAAGCGCCCCAGCTATCACCCGGGGAGCGTCTCAAGGCCCGCAGGGATGACAGGCAGGAGAAGGAACGGGCTGTGTTGTCTTCCAGCCAAGGTGAGAGATACAAAGCGGCTGCTGGCTCCTCTTGTGCCACAGCTTCATGCCAGCTCAGCACAGCCTCTTGTCTCCGGGCCTCCAAAATGGAGCCCTGGTATGTGACGTGCCCAAGGTGCCTGTCCCTGGGTGCTGCAGGAGGTCGGGGATCCAAAACACCCCAAATTGGCTGTACCCAGCTCCTCTCTGCCAGAACTTGGCCCCCAAACCACGTCACGGCCTAAGATTGAGCCGGCTGAGGCTGGTGCCAAGGAGGGCCGAGGCCCCTGCAGATGGAGGCTGGGAGGGGAGCACAGCGGCCCCTGGGACAGCGCAGGAGGAGGCCTCAGCACCCGGCGTGTCCCGGGTACAGCAGAGTCATGGAAATGTGCTTCTGACATCTCTCCTTGCCGATTCCAGAGAAACGGCCTGAACTGCCACCCTTCCTGTCGTGCAGGTGGAGGAATTCTTTTGGCTCTGTCCTTTCGGCAGGCTGCCGCTGATGCCCAAGCTGCCTCCTGCCATAAAGGAGCTTTTGCACAACCAGCTGCAGACAGGAACTGCGCCCAAAACAGAGCCCAGGAGGAAATGGAAACAAGAGCCCAAAACAGCAACCGGTGCAAGACCAGGGCCGGGCAAAGGCTGAAAGATGTGGAAAATGTCAGGAGAGCAAGGGCCAAAAAGCAGCAAAAGCCCCTCCTGAAGTCAGGAAGCTAGCCAGCCTGGAAGCCCTGCCAGAGACGGAGCGAGTGAAGCGCCCCGACTCTCAGAAAGCCCCAGGCCCGCTAGAAACACCCATCGTGCCCATGCTGTCCCTGCCGAGCTCGGAGGGCAGCCTGCCTCAGGAGCCCAGCGACGACACCGCTACTACTGGGACACAGACGGACCAGGGGGCCAGCTCTTCAAAACTGCAAATGCCAAAGCTCAAACCCAGGCTCCCGACGCCGTGCGCTGTACATGTGAGTGCCAGCCTGCCCAAAGAGCCCAGCGACCCCTCTGTTTCTGGGACACAGATACACCAGGGGGCCAGCTCTGCGCAACTTCAAGAAGCAAAGCTCCTGCCCAGGCTCTCAACGCCGCTGCCCGTAGGTAAGAGAGCCAGCCTGCCCAAGGAGCCCAGCGATGCCTCTCCCACTGGGACAGAGATGCACCAGGAGGCCAGCTCTGCTCAACATCAACCACCGAAGCTCCTCTTCAGGCCCTGCACGCCATTGCCAAAGGCAAAAAAGAGCCAGTCCGCCCAAGAAGCAGAAAATGCCAAAGTTCAAACCTTTGTCCTTGGAGCTGTGCCCTTATCCTATCAGAGCAGGACCACCCGGATGTAGGCTGACACTGCATCCTCAGCCACCAGAGCTCAAACCCAGGCTCCCGACGCCGACGCCCAATCCACAGTGAGCCGAGCTTTGATTGCTCGGAGCTGCAAGAACGCCGTCAGAGGTGGCAAAAGAGGTGAGTGATCCACATCCCTGTTCCCTTGGGGGCTCAAGCCTCGGAGGCAAGTAGTTCTGGGGACAGCGGGGCCTCTCCAACGAGATCTCAGTTTGGAGCCGGGGGTTGGCTCGATCCAAGCAGAACCTTGGGCTCCTCCATGGCTAGCCTCAAGTCCCTCAAGTTCCCTTCTGTTGCCACGCAGACACAGCAGACACACGTTATTTGGCAGCATTTAGAAGGCCTAACGAAGCAGGAGGCTGCTCTTGGCCCGAGAGGAGAGTGTGTGTTTGCAGCTGGGTGCTGGTTTCCAGGCCGGGTGGGAAGAGAGGGGCTTTGTGGGTGGGCCTGGCAGAGCTGAGCCCTGCTGCTGGCCGGGTCTGGGGATGGGGTGAGCAGAGGGAGGGAAACGGCGGGACCTGAAGCCATCCGCGGGGTCCACGTGTGGGCAAAGAGCCCCAAAAACCTGTAGCAGTTTTTGCTCAGAGTCTCACTCCCTTCACAGAAATCCATCTGACAGCGGACGGCGAGACAGTGGAGGAAAACACAACGATGTTTCCAGCTGAGGGACCTTCTCCACGGCCTCCATGGCCAGGAACCTCCCCTTGCTGGGACAAGAGCTGGGAAGCTGCCCTCAGAGCAACGTGGAGAAAACCTGCACATCCCTGGAGGGGAAAGGAGAGGATGCGACGGCAGCTGGGGAGAAAAAGACAGCACCATTTCCATCCTGCTGGACGCTTTCACAACGGAACCTGCAAGTTAAAATGATTTTTCCAAGTGCTTCTGCTTGTCAAGTAAAATTCTGTACAGCAACTGCGGCACTTCAGACTCACTTGGGTTTGAGGGGGATTCTATTGCTCGAGAATTTCAACTTTTGATGGCTAGCCTTGTTTGGGTAAAGGCTCATCGGTGGCTTTTGATGGCAAATTGCAGGCTTTGGTGGTCAGCTTAGTCCAAGGACTGAATGCTTCTGCCCCTGAGCCCCGCATCTGAAACTCCCAGCAAAGAATCAGCTACCGTTTGCTGCGAACCCTCTAACCTTACTTAGCTTTCCGTCTTCCCTTGACATTTCTCTCTGTATTTTTTCCCCGGACCTGCTCTTATTTCTTTTTGCTCTGTTTCTTGACTGTGTTTTCACAGCCCTCTGCACCCTTTCTGGTGAGTGCTTTTTCCTCATCAGCCCCGAGGGAAGTGGCAGAGTTGAGGGCACAAATCTTTTCCTCGCCTATTTCCAGGCTGCTGCCAGCCCACAGCACTGCTCTGCTCGGGGGTCGCTCACGCCACGCGCGCCAGCGGCTTTCTTAATGCTCCCCCTGAGGCCTCCTGTCTTCATTTTGCCTCGACTCCCCCCAAATCCTCATCCCAGTGGCAGAAGGCTCTCTTAAGCACCTCTTGGGGCAGGGGAGGACGAGGAGCAGCAGGTGGAGGAGCTCTGTTTCTCCCCCCTCAGTTCTCCTGGAAAAGCTCTTCCTCTGTGCTGGCTTCTCCCCTTCTGCCGTGGCAGTGCCCCCTCCTGCCTCGTCCGGGCGCTTCCCTGCTCTGAGAGATGGAGCAAGGATGTTCTCATCTTGACACCCTCTCAGCCTTCCCTCCCTCCTCTTCTCACTGCTGGCCACTTTGGGAGAGCAGAGCGGGAGAAATTTGCTCAGACACCAAGTGACGGGAGAGAAGAAAGGACGAAATAGGCTCTTTCCTCCAGGAAATAGGAAAGGGGCGTTTAGTGCTGGCTTACCTGAACCATGGCTGAAGGACCGGAGCCCAGTCTCTTGCTCTCCACGTGCTGCTGCCTCAGCACCACGGAGGAGATGGGCATCTCGTTTTGGGAGGTGTGCGTGTGTCTACCTTCTGGGGATAACTTCCAGGCTGCAAAACATTTAAGAAGTCAACCTAAGATTTCCCCTGGGGGGCAGAGGGCGCAAAATGGCTCCGTATCAAGTTCGCCAGCGCTGGGGCCGTGGCTCCAGTGCCAGAATGGTTCCTTCTATGAGCTCACCCGTCACGTTTCGTTCTTAACTGTCCCAGTCCCTACTGTCCCTCAACCCTAACTGCTAACCCAAAGGCCAAACTCAAAATAACCCCAAAACCAAAAAACATGCCTAAACCCAAACCATAAACCTTAACCTCCAACAGGAAGCCCTACCCATAATCTCAACCAAAAACCCAATCCTACACCTTCTAACCCCTCCCCTAAGGATACCTGCCATCCCTCAATGCCAAAACAGAACTCAAGCCTTTCACCCTAACACTTAACCCCATGCATAAACCCCAAACTTAACCCGTATTCTTGCACTCCAACTCTAAATCCCGAAGAAATAATCACAAACCATAATCCCCAACCCAGAACTTTGCCCCTCAACCCCTTTCCCAAACCACTACCCCTAGCACTAACCTCTACCCTAACCCTAAACCCGAACCCAGGGACCTGCAGGCTGGGAGGTGTCCGGGAGCACAGCTGAGGTGGGACCAGCGCCTGGTGACGCTGGCGACGCTGTCACCCTGCCTGGCCACAGCACAGCTGTGTCACCCACCCCAACGGCTCCAGCGACCACAGCTTCCCCCAGCACCTCCCAGTTGGGTGACCCCAAACTGCTGACACACGAGGGCAGTGCAGCCCTCGAGGGACCCAGGTGGGCTGGGACACCGGGGACAGGGACCTCAGGACACTCACCCATGGTCTGGGGCAGGAACGGGCCCAGAACTGGGGGCAGACACCACGTCCTGCCACCACCACACAGGGGTCCTGCTGTCCCCAGGGACCCCCAGGACCCAGAGAAGCTCCCCACTGCCCCCAGGGAGCCCATCAGCAGCACTGAGGGCACACCCAGCCACGTGCTGGGCTTTCGGAAAGTTTTTCCCTCAAAATCACACAACACAGCACAAACCTCTCACCTGCTGCAGTTCTTCAACATCACTTTTTAGCCCCAGCGTCACTGCGCCAACCCAGCCGCAAAGACACCGACGCCACCAGCAGCATGTGGAAACCTCCCCCACCCCCCTATCCCTTGTAGGGAAAATGGTTGCACATCCTGAACATTTCTCTACGTATTCCTACTGCCAAGCAAAGCCCTGTTCGGTGGAGGCAAAATGGGTCAAGAAAGGGCTTTTCCACTTGTGGGAATTGAAGTGTTTTTGCAGAGTTACATTGTTTAGAAGGAGGGAATGTGGTACTGAGATATGCTTACAGTGATAAGAAAGTTTAGCAGGCGACCTTGTAAAATGCAGACAATCAGACTCCTTAGGACAATTAGGTGAAAATCACGGTGTCAAGTCAGATAAGTGAAGAAGCATGACCACTTCAAGCAGTAAAAATGTCAAAAGAAATTTGAAATTTAACAGGCCAGCGACTGAAGGCCATGCATTGTTTGTGAAGCATTAGATAGATTGTGGATCTGGATTACCCACTCAGTGGGGAAACAGGGGAGGGTCCTGCCATCAAAAGGTATATAAACTGTGTTTTGGAACTAGTAGACGCGCTCTCTCCTGCTTGTGGGGCGCCCGCCATTGCAATCGCGAATAAATTGCTACTTCACTGAGATCCTCGCCTGAGCCTAAGTTATTGGCTACGGAGTGTTTCTCACACACTCATTGCTGACTGGGAAAAGCTCCAGAAGAGTTGGTGCTGGGTATGGACACGGAGGGCTGGAGATGGCAGAGACAGGTTTTGGTTTCTGTTTTCCTCCCCCACAATCACAACTTTTGGCTCCCCAAGGCTGGGGCTGCCCTGCACGGGCACGGGGAGGAGCAGCTGTGGCAGCCGGCAAACGCAGCCACAAATTACCCAGGACAAGCAAAAGCAAAGAAAACCACCCCAAGCAGAACGTGACCTCCTTTCTCACCCGCTCCCTCTCTGCCTTTCTCAGCTTTTCACTCACCAAAACGACAAATGGGGCTTAGCCACGCACCACAGCCTGCGGCTCACGACCAAACCCAGCACATTCGGGTTGTCAGAGCTTTCCAATTCCCCAAACGCTGGCTTCTGCACGCATTTTAGCGGCCCCCCCTCAGCCAGAGACCACCCCCGGCCTTATTTCTGGGGGAGGGCAACTGTAAAGGGAATACAAATGCAAACCAGCGGCACCTCTCTGGCCTCAAAATGGCGGCCGCGCGTCTGGGGAAAGCCTCCGTGAGGGGACGCCTCTGCTCACAGCGCTGCCCCCTGGGCCCCACAACCAAAGCAAAGAAGAACACCGGCAGAAAAAGGCCAAAAACGGGTGAAAACGGGTTACTGGGCCGGCCGGGGAGGCTGCAGCAGGGCTGCGACGCCTGGACGAGGCGGCGGCGGCTCTTCAGCGCCTCAGCCGCGGCCCGTGAGCGCCGCCATTTGGGAGAGGAGGGAAAGCGACGGAGGGGGCGATGGGCGGGAAAACCCTCGCCCCTGATTGGCTGGTGATGGCTGGAGGCGGGAAGCGGCAGCCACTCAGGAAGCGGGGCGGGCAGCACCCGCACCTTGATTGGCTGAGAGCTGCCGCCTCAGCGAGGGCGGGAAGCCTGAGGCGCCTCCGGAGCCTGGGGACCCCAAAAAGGTACCCCCCAAACAACCCCAGGGGCCCCCCCAACAATTCAGGCCCCCACCCAAAACCCCTCAGGGCTCCCCCCAAACACCCCCTGGTCACCCAACCATCTTCCAGAGCGCCCCTAAACACCCCCAGGACCTCCCCAACTAGGGCCCCTTCAGGCGCCCCCCAAAACACCCAGCCCCCCCCAACCTCTCCGTGTCCCCAAAAGCATCCCCAGGACCCTCTCGAATCCCCCCATGACTCCTCCAACCCCCACAAGAGCCCCTTCGGGCCCCCCAAATGCCTCCAGGACCCCTCCAACCCCCCCCCCCAGGATTCCCCAGAACCCCCAGGGCCCTCCCAGATTCCCCCAAATCACCCAGCCCCCCCTGAAACCCCTGAGAGACCCCCAGACATCTTCAGCACCCCTCCCAAAGCGCCTCCAAACCCCCCAAGGGCCCCTAGACTGCCCCCCAAAAGCCTCCAGGACCCCCCAGCCCTGCCCCCTCCCCCTCAAGCCCTCCCCCCAACCATCCCCAAGAGCCCCCCTCCCCCCAAGGGTCCCCAGACCTCCGCCCCGACACCTCACGACTCTCCCACGCTCCGTCAACAACATGGCTGCCCCCCCCTTGGGAAAAGCCCCTTTATTGCCCCCAACCGCGGCCCCGCCCCTGCCTGGAAGCGCTGCGATTGGTGGGGAGAGGGAGAAGGGGCGGGGCTTGTGCTTGGAGCGCTGAGCCACGCCCCTCTCCAGCGGAGGGGGGAGAGCCCCGCGGCAGGGGGCGTGGCCCAGCCCCAGAGGAGGGGCGGGGCTCATGCAGGATCAGACCAATCAGGTGAGGGGGGGGCGTGGGTTGACGTGGCAAGGGCTTGGGAGCGGGGGGCCAGAGGGGTGGTTGCTGTGAGCAGGATCTGGAAGCTGCCCCGTGGTTGGGAAGGGCCCCGCTGGTTTGCAGAGCTGAGCCACTAAGCGATGTTGTTTTGCGCCTCTGTGAGAGCAGGTTTAAGACAGGGGAAAAAACGCTGCGCCACACAGCAGCTGCGAGAGTGAGAGGAGCGAGGAAGAGCCTTGCAGGCGCCAAGGGCAGTGAAGAGGGAGGGGGAGGGGGAGAGGTGCTCCAGGCATGGAGCAGAAGTCCCCTGCGGCCTGTGGGGAGGCCCGTGGTGAAGCAGGCTGTCCCCCTGCAGCCCATGGTGGAGCAGGGTTCCACGCTGCAGCCCGTGGAGGAGCCCGCGGTGGAGCAGGTGGCCCTGCACCGACGGAGGCTGCGGCCTGTGGCAGAGCCCTGCCCGAGCAGATTCCGGGCCGGAGCTGTAGCCCGTGGAGAGGAGCCCACGCAGGAGCAGGTGAGCTGGCAGGAGCTGCTGCCCGTGGGGGAGCCAGGTTGGAGCAGTCTGCTCCTGAGGGATGGAGCCCGTGGTACAGGCCCATATCTGGAGCAGTTCTGGAAGAGCTGCTGCCTGTGGGAAGCCCACGCCGGATGAGTTCATCAAGGACTGCATCCCGTGGGTGGTGTTTCCACCCCCTCCCACGATACACAGCCAGCACACGATACTTCTGGAGTCCGTTTCAGTGTCAGTTTCAGGTCCTCAGGTCCTGGCGCTACTTCCCACTTATCCTCGTGGACTGGTCCTTTCACGCGGCTGGCATGAGTCCACCCCTTCTCCGCTGTCGGGACGGCCGTTTCTGTGGTAGGGGCCTTCCCATCGTGGTGTTAAAGACGTCTCTTTCCAAGTCTTAATTAAAACCTTGTCCCCGGGTTTTATCTTGTGAATTGCTGTGTCTAACGGAGGGCGTTGCGCTACCAAACCTTTTGCCCGGAGCTCTATCCGTCGGTTCATGAGTTGTATTAAATAAGGTCTTAACTGGGCATCCTGTAATTGGGGGTGATCAAGTGGCAATTCCAAGTCATAGGGCATACCATATAGCATTTCAAAAGGAGAAATTCCTACCTCAGTCCTGGGCTGTGTCCGTATGCTTAACGGTGCAAGAGGTAAACATTTTACCCAAGAAGCTTTTGTTTCCAGCATTAGTTTAGTTAGTTGTTTTTTAATGTCGCCATTCATTCGCTCTACCTTTCCAGCACTTTGGGGATGCCACGGAGTGTGGTATTCCCAGCTTGTTCCTAGAGCTTTCATAGTCTCTCGAGACGCTTTGGAGACAAAATGAGGGCCTCGGTCAGAGTCAATTGTTTCTACAATTCCATATCTAGGAATAATATTCTCAAGTAGTATTTTTCCCACGGTTTGAGCCGTGGCCCTTGCCGTCGGAAAAGCTTCAACAAAATGTGTAAGATGATCTACAATCACGAATAGATATTTGAACCTCCCTGTTTTTGGGAGGTCTGTAAAGTCCAGTTGAATTTTAGCAAATGGTCGGTGAGCCAATTCCCGACCTCCCGATACTTTTTCTCTCAAGTGTTGGGCGTTTACCTTTCTGCAAGTTAAACAATCATTTACAATTCGTTTTGCTATATTATACATTCCAAGACACATATACTTTATTGCAAATTGATCCACCAATGCTTGAGTTCCCCAGTGGGTGTTTTTGTGAAACCTTTGTAATAGCCTCAGAGCTGCGGATTTTGAAAGCACTTCCCGTCCGTCGGGTAGCACCCATTTGCCTTCATCTGTTTCTTTTATTCCCATTTGAATCATTTTGCTCTTTTCTTGTAATGTGAAGCTAAGCAGAGTATAAATTGGCCTATGATGGGAACAATGTGACTATTTCTTCCCGTCCTCCCATTCGTAATCACAGCATGGAAATTTCCTTAAATCATTCCTGCAGTCTGAGCAGTCTTCCCTTGTTTTTAGAATTCGCACGGTCATTAGTGCCGCTCTTTTAGCCTCCTGGTGTGCCAAATGATTCCCTGTGATCTGAGGGGTGAGGCCCCGCTGGTGTCCTTTAACGTGTACTACAGCAATGTCTTTAGGTCCTCTGATAGCCTGTAAGACTTGGGTAATCGGTTCTTGGTGTACTAATCCCTTTCCCTGTGAATTGATGAGCCCTCGCTCTTCCCATATTTTACCAAATGTATGTACTACCCCGTATGCGTCTTTTGAATCTGTATATATTGTGCCACTTTTGCCCTTTGACAGTCTTAAGGCCCGTAGTACAGCATAGAATTCGCAAGCCTGGGCAGACCAACTTGGACTTAAAGGTCCGGATTCAATTATTTCAAAAGTTTTCCCATTCCCTAATGCGTACCCCGATTTGCGCTTCCCTCCCGCTATTCGTGAAGAACCATCTCCATATATCTGTTCCCCTATACGTAACTCTTCTTCCTCCAAATCAGGTCTCAGTTTTGTTTGCTCTTCTGTATTTTGGAGGCAATCATGTTCTAAGGGCTCGTTCGGTTCCCCATAAAGAAACTGAGCAGGGTTTTGTAGGGAAGTTGTTGTTAATGTTAGTTTTGGGGAGGAAATTAAAATTCCTTCATATTTTAGTAAGCTGGCATCTGTGAACCATTTTTCTGCTTTTTGCTGTAGTACTCCCCGGATATTGTGTGGGGATATCACCTTGATCTCTCCTCCGAAGGTAATTTTCTGTGCTGCTTCTACTAATAAAGCAGCTGCTACTACTACCTGTAAACAACTTGGCCAGCCCCGACTAACCGGGTCCAGCCATTTAGATAGATAAGCCACAGGCTTTTTACTCCCTGCCCATTCTAGGGCTAATACTCCATCTGCAGTGCCCTCAGTGCTGTTAACAAATAAGAAAAACGGTCTCCTCAAATCCGAAAGACTCAACGCTGGAGGGCGTGCTAATTCTTCTTTCAATTTTTCTAATTGTTTTTCGTCTTCTTTGGTCCATTTTAGCAACCCATCCTTAGTCAATTTCTTAGAAAGAAATGTAACTTTGCCGCTGTAATCTTCACTCCATTGTCTACAATAGCCAGTCAACCCTAATAGTTGTCGTATGTCGCGTTTAGGGGTGTAGCTGATTAACCGTTACGGGCCCGGTCGTATTCCGGGTACTGAACCGGTCGGACACTCACCAAAAACGCATTAACCGTCTGGGGGTCTGCTTGGATTCAGAACACTGAACTATCACGGAGAACCACCCTTACCCTCGTTGCACTTAATGAGAGCTATGACAATGCAATCAAGTATGGTTTATTACAGCAACAGATAATCAGGTTCTTTTGGATTGCCAGCGGTAGTGACAAAAACAAGCTAGCGTGCATGAAATACACAGGTGTTACAGGCGTTACAGGTGCACGGCCTAGAAATAAACGCGTTAAAAAGATCAAAGACTCTAGAGAGATTTATAAGCAAGTATTCAGATCTCACCCAAAGGCGTCCCAATGAGGGGGGGGGGGAAGAGAGGCTCAGCCCGTCGACTGATCCCAGGAGTCAGGAGGTCCTAAGGATGTTGTATTTCCTCGGGATGGTATCTTCCCTGACATCCCCTCTCTCTTGGGCCAATTTATCTTATTTTCTATCCTTTAGGTGGAGCTTGAGTGGCTCTAGTCAAGCATCTCTTAGTTATGATTGGTGTAAAGTTCTCCCGTCTCCGTTTAAAGTAATAGGCTCCGAGAAATTCAGGGCGCATGCTTGGTGAGGGGTGGTCGCACGTTGGAGGCAGGTAGCTTTTGGGATGGAGGTGTGTTCTGGTATTATAATGATCTAGGGTACAGCATTTGTCAAAACATGACATGTCTTTGTCTCAGGGTGGCAAAAAGTGCCTACCCTGAAAGCCTCTTCAGTGCTGTACCTTTTCCTTAAAAATGTGAATGTTAGTTTTATTCTCCTAGTTACTTCAGGCAATTACACCACAGTCGTACCTGCCTCTTAGTTCATGGGGTCATTAAAGCCAATATCCCACTGATTCTGTCTGGGTCTAATTTCTTAGTTCCCTCACTTAGTCGGTGGCCCAAGTATTTTACCTCTTGTTCTACAAACTGCAGCTTCGATTTCGAGACTTTCAGTCCCTGCAGGCTAAGAAAGTTCAACGGCTGTATGCTGGCCTGCCTAACAGTATCTTCGTCTCTCCCTGCTAATAACAAATCACCTACATGCTGTACTAATGTTACTCCTGGTAACCCAATCGTCAAAGGACCCAAATACGGGCCAGTAAAGGTGGTCTCCTCGAA